>NC_092747.1:1415691-1594773 GCF_047496795.1 Chiloscyllium punctatum
TTTATATACTGCTCGACTGAAGGTCATAAAAACATCTGCAACAGCGTGAAATGCAAGACATGATCTTTGTTAATCGCTACAGATGCTTACTGACCTGCCAGTTTGGGTGTGTATTGATAAGCATAATATTACACTCATTGAAGTACCCTGGAGAATGTACCTAAGAGAGAGGCAGACAAAAGAACTTCGAACATTTCCAGTTAAATCAAATCAGTAAAGATCTTGTTACACAATGGAGCAAGCTAAAGGGCCTGAATGGTCCATGTATGGTCCTTGTTAATGTATTTGTTTGGACATTTTTTAAGGCTTTCTGTATTATAGTTTAAAAATAAAACCATCTCCCATTTCAAACTAGGCCCTTACCAGGCTCTCAGCTTCCTCAAAACATGCCATCCTTACTTGGGAGAATATCGCTTTGCCTTCAGTCACTGGGTGAAAATTCTGGAAATTGCACACCAACAATATTCAGGGTAGACTTACACCCACTGGACAGCAGTGGTTGAAAGAGATAGCTCACCACTACCTTTCAAAAGCAATTTAGAATCAAGACTTCATTCTTACATAGGGCATGGATCTCCATGTGGGCTAGGCTGCCGTGTGTTATCTATCCCTATTCATCCTTGAACTGAGTTACTTGCTATGCCAGTTCACAGGACAGTTAATAGTTAACTGCATTGGTGTGGGTCTAGAGTCACATGTACAAAATGTCCACTTGAACAAGCAGCAGAAATACACCATTCATTTCCTCTAGCTTGATCCAAGGTGTAAGGAGGTATGGCTGATAATGCTAACTACAAACTGGCATTCTCACCTACCCCATACCACCTTTCACCCCTTTACTTATCAACAAGCCTGGAACCTTTGTCTTAATGTTCAAGGACACTACTTTCAACACTTTTTCAGGAATGGAGCTCCAAAGACTTTGTGCAACAGAAAGAAAATTGTCTCATCTGTTTTAATTGGTAACAACTGAATTTAAAAAAAATAGTGAGCCCTAGTTCTAGATTCTGACACTAGATGAAACATTCTCTCCACATCCATCCTGCCAACATCCGTCATGATCTGGCATTTCAATCAAGTCGCCTCTGGTTCTTCTTAATTCCACGAGAGAAACACCTCATCTGTCCAACCTTCCCTCACAAGACAACCCACACATTTAGGTCACAGTCTTTCTAAACTGCCTCCAACACACAAACATCAAGTACTTTCTCAAACACAGTACGCCAGATAAATTACTTGGAGGAAGAAATAAAATTTATTGTTGGGTCATAGTCATGGTCATACAGCATGAAAACTACTTATGATACACATAGGTAGCAAAGTCGTTTATGAACAGGGGTGGCAGATGCTCCAAACGGACATGGATTGGTTAAGTGGGCATGATGTGGGTCTCCCCAATGTCCTGTACAGTATAACTGAGGCATAACCTCCCGACCTTGTTTTTACATTCAACTCCCCTCATAATACATGGAAACATTCTGTTTGTTTGCCTAGATACTTCAGGCACCTGCAGACTAACCTTTTTCGATTCTGCACGAAGAGCTCTACAATCTCTTACTATTTAGATTTTTTTTTCAGTCTTCCTGTCAGAGTAGATCATTTCTCATTTTTCCATGTTATGGTCCAATTCCCACATCATGCCCACTCAACCAATCCATGCCCGTTTGGAGCATCTGCCACCCCTGTTCATAAATGACTTTGCTACCTATCTGTATCATAAGTAGTTTTCATGCTGTATGACCATGACTATGACCCAACAATAAATCTTATTTCTTCCTCCACATAATTTACATGGTATGTTCCCTATGCATACCACTTATTACATTCTGCCATTATTATTATTTATGCCACCTCTGTGCTCTGTTAACTCATCAATCTTCTACTTATGTCAATATGCCATGCCCTTCCATTTTCACACTATGTTTTGACGTGGACAGCGTACCAAATGCCTCCTGGAAATCTCAAGTCAGCATGTGCATACGTTCCTGTTTATCCATAGTATTTTACTTCCTCAAAGAGCTCCAACAGTTTGGTGAAACATGATTCCCCTTTCACAAAACCATGCTGACTCTACATCTACCTTCAACTTCCCAGCATGCCCTACGATCATTCTTTAATAACCATTTTTAGCAATTTTCCTATGACAGATATTAAGCAAACTAGCCTCTAGTTTCATACTTTCTAGCACCCCCCTTTTGTTTGAGAGAAGATCAAGTTGGATTTGGGACCACTTTCAAAGTTTGGGAGAAGTTAAAAACCAATTAACCAACTGTCGTACAAGTTACTACTTTTATGACCTGATAACCCCTGCATTGTCCATCCCTATTTCTGTAACCTTCTGCAGTCCCCTCACAGACCTTCACTCTCCTGTGATCATAGCTTCTTGTGCACAGATTTTAAGCCACCACCACTGGTAGCGCACATAAGCTATCAAAACGCCAAAATCCCCTTTCTAGACCTTTTAAGTCTTTTGCACATTTCTTCCTTAAACTGACTGGTGAAAACACACCTATTTGAACAAAGTTTGCAAATCTGGTTTGGTGTCAGTGAAGTTGAGTGTGTGTTCTTGGGGAAACACAGCAAGTAAGGCAGCATCCGAGGAACAGCAGAATCGACATTTTGGGCATAGGCCCTTATCAAGAATTTGATCAAGCATGGAATTTTAGTTTCATTCCTTTGTAATCAAAGTATTGGGAGTGGAAGATTTTCCCATCACCTAGTGTCAGCATCTCTTGCCCAAAATGACATAACTCAGTTTCTCACGGGAGTAATCCATTCATGCAGAATCACCTCGGTCAACCAGCACCAGGTGCATAAGCATCCCTGTGGATGAGGGAGCCCAAACCCCCCACCTGTAGGCCCTGGAATCCAGAGTCCATTGTTACCCATCCAACCAAGGCTAGATCACAGCTTCAATGATCCATACTTCAATGATCTTAAATTGCAGATTTTCCTTCATATTTTCTAAGGATATCTGCTTTGAAAATACCAATTAGAAAACTGATACTCAACCGTTTAAAATCACCACACCACTCAGTGTCCCAATTCACATCACTTTTTATCTCAAAACAGTGGCTCATTGCTGTCACTGAGACATTTTGGACAATCTCTCAGCTACAGACTACTGCACATTTCATTTAAAAATTGCAGATATCCCAGGAACATAACGGCTGTGCAGACTGCCATTTAGTACTCCAAATCTGACAGCAGAGAGTGCCGAACATATTGCACTTGTACAGAGACAGCTGTAAATTTAGACTAAGCCCACTGATGACAAACTGGTATGTAATAGAATCCTCCAGTTTGAGTGGGACAAATCTGCACAGAGCAGTTTAATGATGAGCTACGTGCTCAGATCCCTCTGTGACAACTTCATGCAGTCTCTCTCTCTCTCTCTCTCTCCCCTCCCATTTCCACACGTTTGTTCTTCTGGCCAAACTGAACACCTCTCACTTTCCCACATTACACTCCATTTGCCAAATTCTTATCTATATCTTTATGCAAGACAGAGGCTGAGAGTTCTGTAGTGAGGAAACAGGGAGGTGGTGATATACTGGCAATATTACTGGGTGAGAAATTAGATTTGAATCCAACCATGACAGATGGTGAAATGTGAATTCAGTAAAAGTCTGGAATAAAAAGCCAGCCGCATAGTGATGCTGCAACAACTGTTGGTTCTCAAAAACCTATTGAAATCACAAATTTCTTTCAGGGAAGAGAAAATGCAGTCCTTAGCTGGGCACGCCCGTGACTCCACATCGACAGAAATATGGTTGACTCTTAAATACTATCTGAACAATTAGAGATGGGTAATAAGCTTTTTCCCAGGGTGAATGTACGTTAAACAGAGGAAGCATTACTTTAAGCTTGAGTTCTATTTGCCCTGGCAGCAGTGATGAGACGTCAGAATCAAAACTGATTTAATTTTCAGCTAACTGAGCAGCTGAGTCACAATCGCCTTGCCCTGAAGCAGATGGATAGCTTGCCAATCCTCAGTGTTCAAATCCACACAAGAGGGCAAGGCAGGTGGAGAGCTGCCAATGCTGACGGAATAGCAAAATGGCTACAATAAATTACTGAAGAACACCAGGTGGTAAAATTTCCCAAACTGAAACTCTACATTTCAGTTATTTTCATCTCTTAATTCTTTTCATTCACGTGGCCTGTGGTACTAACAAAGTCCCTCTTGCAAGTTACATCTGTACAAAGGAATTCATGGATCAACTTATTACAACTCCTTCACACTTTCCAAAGCCACCATCACTTTCATCTTGAATGACAAGGACAGCAGATACATAGGAACACCATCACCTAAACCTTCCCCTCCAACCTACGACTTATCCTGGGTTGAAAAATTGAAGGTGCAGAGGTGCACTGTGCCTTTGAAAGAGTTGAAAGACTTACCAAGCATACAAAATGCTAGAGAATTGATAATGTAACATTTGATCCAGCAGCTAGTAGTACGAGGCTTGCTATGAGGCAAAAACAAATTTGAATCAGCCAGTTTAAATTTGCCCTAAGATACTAAACTCCAATCAAGTTCAAAATTACTATTTTGACAGCATTAAAACCAAATGAAATGATCCGATGCTTTAGGATATAATAAAATGAAAAAAAAACCCTGAACAGTTGGAGAACTGCCAAGCCACCAACATATACAGACTGCCCTGAGAATAGCACTCTTAAAAAGGTACCTTTATCTATCAAATGACTTGTGAAACAGAAATCCCCAAGAAGTAGTAAAGAAGAGAGGAAGATACAAAGAGAAGATTCAACAGCTGGCTGGTTTTGAGTGTTGAATTTTTTGGTAAATCTTAATTGGAGGTTTTATCGGACCAGTATTTGTAGAGGAGAAAGTAAAAGATAGTTTAGAGAAAGGAGTTATAAATAGTTGGTAGTTAACATTCTATGTTAGACTTAACAAGTAAAGCTGTTCAATTTTTTAATATTTAAAATAGTGACTTTTAGGATAGTTCTTGGCCTCTCGATATACAGCTCAGGCTAAATCATTTGTGTTGCAGATTTAAATTGGGAGGGGAGGGGGGGACGGGGGTTTACTAAGTGTCATAACAGTTCCTTCAGTGATGCGGAGTCAAAAACTTGAAATTCCTTCTCTAACAGCATTATGGTTGTAACTCCACCAAACAGACCACAGTAGTCCAACACAGCAGGTTACTATCACCTGCTCCAAAGCAATTACAGACGGGCAATAAATGAAAGACAAGCCAGTAACACCAACATCCCGTGAACGCACAGAAAAAATTATTTTTGTGCCAAACTTTGCATCACTGAACAATCCACTTGATTTATTCTATTTTTCAGTCTTGGCCCTGTCTCTCACTACAAACATACCAGTTGGACGTGGAAAATCATGTCTGATAAACTTGATTGAGTTTTTTGAAGTAACAAAAGAGTGGTAGACATAGACTACAGTAAGGTGTTCGACAAGGTTCCCCATGGGAGACTGATTAGCAAGGTTAGATCTCATGGAATACAGGGAGAACTAGCCATTTGGATACAGAACTGGCTCAAAGGTAGAAGACAGAGGGTGGTGCTGGAGGGTTGTTTTTCAGACTGGAGGCCTGTGACCAGTGGAGTGCCACAAGGATCAGTGCTGGGTCCGTTACCTATCGTCACTTACATAAATGATTTGGATGTGAGCATAAGAGGTATAGTTGGTAAGTTTGCAGATGACACCAAAATTGGAGGTGTAGTGGACAGCGAAGAAGGTTACCTCAAATTACAATGGGACGTGGATCACATGGGCCAATGGGCTGAGTGGCAGATGGAGTTTATTTTAGAAAAGTGCAAGGTGCTGTATTTTGGAAAAGCTAATCAGAGTAGGACTTATACACTTAATGGCAACATCTTATGGAATGTTGTTGAACGAAGAGACCTTGGAGTGCACATTCATAGCTCCTTGAAAGTGGAGTTGCAGGTAGATAAGATAGTGAAGGCAGCATTTGGCACGTTTTCCTTTATTGGTCAGAGTACTGAGTACAGGGGTTGGGAGGTCATGTTGCGGCTGTACAGGACATTGGTTAGGCCACTGCTGGAATATTGGGTACAATTCTGGTCTCCTTCCCATTGGAAGGATGTTGCAAAATTTGAAAGGGTTCAAAAAAGAATGCTGCCAGGGTTGGAGGATTTGAGCTATAGGGAGAGGCTGAATAGGCTGGGGCTGTTTTTCATGGAGTGGAGGCTGAGGGGTGACTTTTATAGAGCTTTATAAAATCATGAAGGGAATGGATAGGATAAATAGACAAAGTCTCTTCTCTGGGGTCAGGGAGTCCAGAATTAGAGGGCTTAGGTTTAGGGTGAGAGGGGAAAGATACAAGAGAGACCTAAGAGGCAACTTTTTTATGCAGCGGGTGGTGCGTGTGGAATGGGCTGCCAGAGGTGGTGGTTGAGGCTAGTACAGTTGCAACATTTAAAAAAAGGTACCTGGATGGGTATATGAATAGGTAGTTAAAAATCACAACACCAGATTATAGTCCAATTGGAAGCACTAGCTTTCAGAGCACTGCTCCTTTACCAGGTGGTTGATGAAGAAGCAGTGCTCTAAAAGCTAGGGCTTCCAATTAAACCTGTTGGACTATAACCTGGTGTTGTGTGATTTTTAACTTTGTACACCTCAGTCCAACACTGGCATCTCCAAATCATGAATAGGAAGGGTTTGGAGGAATATGGGCCAGCTGCTGGCAGATTGGGTTGGGCTATCTGGTCAGCATGGACGATTTAGACCCAAGGGTCTGTTTTTGCGTTGTACATCTCTATGACTCTAAAACCATGACATTATCTTTCTACATGTGTTATATCTCTGGTCCCAGCAACAGGCCAAAAATAGTCAAAACAGCTTTGCAATGCAAATCCCCAATGGTGATAGTTCCCTGGTCAATGATCAGGTATTTAGATAGATTCTTAGAACAGCTTGTGCTGGAGCCTACCAGGGAGAAAACAATTCTGGATTTGGTGTTGTGCAACAAACCGGATTTGATCAGGGACCTCAAAGTGAAGGAGCCATTAGGAGGTAGTGACCACAACACAATAAGCTTTAATCTACAATTTGAAATGGAGAGGGTAGAATCAGAAGTGACAATATTTCAGTTGAATAAGGGGAAGTATGGAGCTCTGAGGGAGGAGCTGGCCAAAGTTCAATGGTGCAATACCCTAGTAGGGATGGCAGTGGAACAACAATGGCAGGTATTTCTGGGTATAATGCAGAAGATGCAGGATCAGTTCATTCCAAAAAGGAAGAAAGATCCTAGGAGGAGGCATGAGTGGCTGTGGCTGATGAGGGAAGTTAAGGACCATGTAAAGACAAAAGGGAAAAAGTATAACATAGCAAAGGTGAGTAGGAAACCGGGAGGACTGGGAAGCTTTTAAAGAACAACAGAGGATTAATAAAAAGCAAATACGCAAAGAAAAAATAAGGTACGAAGGTAAACTGGCCTAAAAAAAAGGCTAGTAAAGGCTTTTTTAGGTATGTGAAAAGAAAAAAAATGGTTAAGACTAAAATTGGGCCCTTGAAAACAGAAACGGGTGAATTTATTACGGGAAACAAAGAAATGACAGAAGAGTTGAATTGGCACTTTAGATCTGTCTTCAATGGGGAAGACATGAACAATCTCCCAGATGTAATAGTAGCTGAAGGACCAGAACTGAAGGGAATTTATATTAGGCAGGAAATGGTGTTGGAGAGACTGCGAGGTCTGAAGGCTGATAAGTCCCCGGGACCTGATGGTCTGCATCCCAGGGTACTGAAGGAGGTGGCTCTAGAAATCGTGGATGTATTGGTGATCATTTTCCAACGTTCAATAGATTCAGGATCAGTTCCTGCGGATTGGAGGGTGGCTAATGTTGTCCCACCTTTTAAGAAAGGTAGGAGAGAGAAAGCAGGAAATTATAGACCAGTCAGTCTGACCTCAGTGGTGGGAAAAATGCTGGAGTCAATTATAAAGGACGAAATTATGACACATCTGGGTAACAGTAACAGGATAGGCCAGAGTCAGCATGGATTTATGAAGGGGAAATTATGCTCGACTAATCTGGAATTTTTTGAGGATGGACGAGGGAGATCCAGTAGATGTAGCATACCTGGACTTTCAGAAAACCTTTGATAAAGTCCTACAAAAGAGGTTAGTGAGCAAAATTAGGGGACATGGTATTAGAGGCAAAATACTGACTTGGATTGAAAATTGGTTGGCTGACAGGAAACAAAGAGTAGTGATAAACGGCTCCCTTTCGGAATGGCAGGCAGTGACCAGTGGGATACCGCAGGGATCAGTGCTGGGACCGCAGCTTTTTACAATGTACATTAATGATATAGATGAAGGTACTAAAAGTAATATTAGCAAATTTGCTGATGACACAAAGCTGGGTGGCAGTGTGAAATGTGAGGAGGATGTCAGGAGAATACAGGGTGACCTGGACAGGCTCGGTGAGTGGACGGATGCAGGGTAGATGCAGTTTGATGTGGATAAATGTGTGGTTATCCACTTTGGTGGCAAGAACAGGAAGGCAGATTACTACCTAAATGGCGTCAAGTTAGGTAAAGGAGCAGTACAACGAGATCTAGGTGTTCTCGTACATCAGTCAATGAAAGCAAGCATGTAGGTACAGCAGGCAGTGAAGAAAGCTAATAGCATGCTGGCCTTCATAACAAGAATTGAGTATAGAAGCAAAGAGGTCCTTCTGCATCTGTACAGGGCCCTGGTGAGACCGCACCTGGAGATTTGTGCGCAGTTTTGGTCTCCAAATTTGAGGAAAGACATTCTGGCTATTAAGGGAGTGCAGTGTAGGTTCACGAGGTCAATTCCTGGAATGGCTGGACTATCTTACGCTGAAAGATTAGAGTGACTGGGCTTGTATACCCTTGAGGTTAGAAGGCTGAGAAGGGATCTAATTGAGATGTATAAGATTAAAGGATTGGACACTCTGGAGGCAGGAAGCAAGTTTCTGCTGATGGGTGAGTCCCGAACCAGAGGACATGGTTTAAAAATAAGGGGTAGGCCATTTAGAACAGAGTTGAGGAGAAACTTCTTCACCCAGAGAGTGGTGGGTGTATGGAATGCTCTGTCCCACAAGGCTGTGGAGGCCAAGTCTCTGGATACTTTCAAGAAAGAGTTGGATAGAGCTCTTTCTTACCATGATCATAATGAATGGTGGTGCTGGCTCGAAGGACAGAATGACCTACTCCTGCACCTATTGTCTATTAGATTCCCTACAGTGTGGAAACAGGCCCTTTGGTCCAACAAGTCCACACCAACCCTCTGAAGAGTAACCCACCCAGACCACTTCCCTCTGACTAATGCAACTAACACTATGGGCAATTTAGCATGGACAATTCATCTGACCTGCACATCTGTGGATCGTGGGAGGAAACCAGAGCACCCAGAGGAAACCCACGCAGACACAGGGAGAATGTGCAAACTCCACACAGACAGTCACACGAGGCTGGAATCAAACCTTGGTCCCTGGCGCTGAGAGGCAACAGTGCTAAACGACTGAGCCACCGTGCCACAAATACATGGAAGCACCACGACCTGCAAGTTCCCCGCTGCATCACACCATCCTGACCTGGAACTGTATTAGGAGATGGTGAGGACTGTATGACTTCACCATTGCTGGGTCACAACCCTGGAAAACCCTTCCTAACAGCAATGCACGTTCTTTAAAGTGCATGGATTACAGCAAATCAAAGCAGCAGCTCACCAGCACCTTCTGAAACGCATATTAGGGAAGGGGAAACAATGTTGGCCCAGCCAGTGATACTTTACCTTAAAAAGTATAAATGTACAGATATAAGGCTAAAATTATAGGAGAAACAGAAAAAAAAATCATTTGAGCAGTGGGTTAGACAAACAGGTGAGTAAAGAATACTGAAATGGGCAAACAGCCTGAATCATTGCAGTTGAAAGAAAAGTAGTTTTATTGCCTATTTTCTCATTTCCAATTTAAAGTAAACAGTTTGAAAGGAAGTTTAAGGGATGGGGGTGGGTGGGGGGGGAAGCAGTTCAGTTGTAAAGAATACCCATCATGTGCCACGTGAGAACATAGATGCTTTCTGTGGCCTAGACACTCATGTAGGGACTATTTCCAACGAGATCAATTTTACCTTCAGAATGCTGTGACACATTCACAAAATTGGAAATAATGGGATAACATGTTGAATAAAGAGCTACTCTGCAGATTAAGAGCAGGGAAGCAGAGAGAGAAAAGTCAGTGACCATGATGTAGTCTGCATAGACCAAGCAGATAGAACTCAAGAGGGTCCTGCACCATGATTTACTAATCACTTTTCTATTTTGGTTACTGGTGAGGGTGATCATTCATCAGAGGAAGGTAGGGAGGGCTAAGCTTCTGGTACTGTCATTTGCTCAGCAACACAAGTGGTTGTGGGCCAGGCAAGTGTTGGGGCCATTAATAGTAGATGATTAGAGAGTATGGGAACAGGCAGATTTTTCTGTGGTTGCATGTCACTCCAGGATGGTGTGCTGCCTCCCTGGTGCCAAGGTCAAGAATATCACAGAGTGGCTGCCAAATATTTCCAGGAGGGCGAAAAGCAGGACTTCTTCCACAGTGATCTGAGGATTGCTCAGTACCATGACCTAATAAGTGTCGTAATAAGAAGATTAAGCAAATCAATTACATCACTGAAATTAAAACCATGCAGGAGTTAGGGCTGGAGCCTCTGGATATTGAAATCAGTTCTGCTGATTACACTTTTTAAAAAATTCATTCACCGGATTTTGTACATCGCTGGCTTGCTCTGCGTTTATTGCACATCATTAATTGCACACAGGGCAGTTAAGAGTCAACTACATGGGTGTGGAGTCACATGTAGGCAAGACCAGATAAGGATGGCAGTTTCCTTCCCTAAAGGACATTAGGGAACCACAAGTTTTTTCAACAATTGACAATGGATTCACAATCATCATGAGATTATGAATTCTGATTTTTATTGAATTCAATTTCCACTATTTGCCGTAGCAGGTTTCAAATCCACATCCCCAGAATATAACCTGGTTCTGTGGATTAATAGTCTAGTGCTAATACCACAAAGACATAATCTCCCAGCACCTTAGCAAGATTTTGACATATTCTCACAAGAATATTTGTTAGTGCTGTTGTGATTATTTAAACTGACTTGCTGGGGATGAGATCCTAAGATGGAAGGCAAATACAATAAGATAGCTGGTATGGGAAATACAAATATTGTGTTCAATGTTTCTAAGAAGACAGGTTTAGTGCATTACAACATAAGAACCAGAAGCAAGCAATTCAGCCCCAAAAGCCTGCTCCACCACCTGCTATGATTCTGGCTGATCTCAACTCAGCCTCAACATCACTTTCCTCCCTAGTCTTCATAACCCTCGACTCCATGACTAATTAAAAATCTGTTTGTGACCTTCTTGAATTTACTCAATGTCCCAGCATCCACCGAGTTCCACAGATTCATGACTCTTTCAGAGAGACAATTCTTCTCATCTTAGTTTTAAGTCTGCTACCTCTCACCCTAAAACTTTGGACTTCTATTCTAAATTACCCGACAGGAAATCTCCTCTCTGGCTACTTTGTCAGTCCCCTCTTTAACATCTGAAGCAGCTCATTCATATCTCCCCTTCTCCTAAACTAAAAACTTTTTTGGTCAATACCGATGGGCTGTAAATTTGACAACATTTAGATTTGCAATTTAACTTAGCTATATCTGTTTTGGTCATACTGAACTTCAATACTGCTAAAAAGGCTCATTTTGTCAATTCTTTTTGTCTAATACTTATTAGGGCAAATCACAAGAAATGTCCTAATGAGTGCATGAAAACCTCCCAAACAAAAAGATTTTTTTTCCCCAGTAGCACACAAGATCAGAAACCACAGTTGTGCAACACAAGAAAATTCTCCTTTGAACTTCCAAGAGATACGATCTTTCCAAGCCTACCTCACACGTTCATCTCTACATATGCCTGGAGAACAAGAGTAGCTTTGTGTGATACAGTAATCAAGTTAATTTATTGCTATAAACCAGAGGAACAACCATCACCAGTTACACCACTGCCGCACCCCCCCCCCCCCCCCCTGAGTGTCGTCAAGCTCAATTTTTAAAATTCATTCTCAGGATGAGGGCATCACTGACCAAGCCAGCATTTACTGCCCATCCCTAATTGCCCAGAGGACAGTTAAAACTACATTGCTGTAGTTCTGAAGTCACTTGTAAGCCGATCAGGTAAGAATGGCAAATTCCTTTCCCAAAAGACATTAGTGAACCAGATTGTCAATTGTTGGAAAAAATAATTGATTCATGGTCATCATTAGATTCTTATTTCTAGACTTAACCGAGATTCCTGATAAAGGGCTTTTGGCCAAAACATAGAGTCTCCTGCTCCTCAGATGCTGCCTGACCTGCTGTGCTTTTCCAGCACCCATTCTCCAGCATCTGCAGTCTTCACTTTTGCCTGAGTTCAAATTACACCATCTTGCATGATGGGATCTGACGCCGGGTCCCCAGAACATTACCTGGATCTCTGGATTAACAGTCTAACGATAATACCATAGGGCACTGTCTCCCCCACTTCTTCCAGATCAGTGTGGGTGTCCTTATAAATTATATTGGCAATGACAGAAAATTTCTCTCCACGTGTTGAAATCTCAATCACACATCCAATTTCTATTCACAAGTCATCTGTCCAAATACAGAAATAATATTTTTGAATACAGAAGTACTACACCACACCAGGTACCCCAAATGAATCTCTTAAACCACTCAAATACTCTGGTAGTTTGAATTAATTGGCCAAAATATCAGAATGATGTTTCTGCACATATTTTAAACTATTCTGCAGAATTATGAATTCCATTGTTTTTCACATCTATAAGCTTTCAAGCTGAACAACTACAACCAGTCTTGGCCTAACCCTTTCTAATTAAGGATGCCCTAACCTCAACATCTCAATTCAATAGACATTCAACTGCTAACTTCCAGCAGTCATTCAACCTTCAGTTTCACAGATTTTATGGTTCAATCAGGTCATTGGGACATTAGCCCAGAAACACCAGTGGGTGACAATGAAACATCAGTATCGTTGTAACACAGGCCATACAGAAGACTTCAGTGTGACACGGACATATGGTAACCTTTGCAATTAACATTCTGTGGCATTTCAGAAGCTGATTGGGAAGCACTGCACTTAATTTGCGGTTCTAGATCAGTTTATAAACTGCATTACAATCAATTGTTTAGACACATCAATGTGTTACACTCTGCTCATGTTAAAGGTGCCAGTCAGAACACATGCCAAGGAAAATCAGGGATGGAGGCAAGTTCTTGACAACAAGTAAATGAAGGCTGCCATATGAATAAAAGTTGGACCATTTGCATGCATGGGGAATTTTGTCCAGACAGCCTCTTCATTGAAAAAGCAATCAAGGCCAATTGGATTCAGGAGTGTTCAGTATCGTTAAGATTGCTTCCTGAGTAGATAGTTGTAGTTGTGTGTTCAGACAAGAACTTAAGTTGTCTCTCCCTCCTGAGTTAATTAGTAGAAATTATCCTGGTTGCTGTCCACACTCACCATTTCCCCAAAAATGGCTCTCTGAAAATTTTGTCAAAAGGAAAAGGGAAAAATCAGTCTTCAGTGGCACAGAAAGGGCAAATCCTCAACCAGTGAATCAAAAGATTGAGTATCTGAGAATTAGGCCATCTACATTCCTAATTTATAAGCAAGAAAGAAAAATTAAAGGTCCAAAGAAAACCGAAAGGAAAACTCACCAATGCCTGTGATCTGGAATGGCAATAGAACTGTGCTCTTGATTTTATTTGCTTCCGGCACCCATTATACCTTGGTCTTAGCTGTGTGTCTGTTCAGATGTATATCAGAACTTTAAAAAGGATTAGAATTTAAATTTAATGTGATAAGTACAATCCCAACAGTGTGGAAACTGGCCATTCAGCCAATCGAGTCCACACCAGCCCTCTCAAGAGCATCCCACTCAGACACACTCCCCAACCCTATCCTTGCATTTTCGCATAGCTAACCCACCTAGCTTGCATATGTTTGGACACTGAGCAATTTAGCATGGCCAATCCAGCTAGCCTGCACATCTTTGAACTGTGGGAGGAAACTGGAACACTCAAGCTTCAACAGACAGTCACCCAAAACTGGAATTGAACCCAGGTCCCTGACGCTGTGAAGTAGCAGTGCTAACCATTGAGCCACTGTGCTGCCCATTTCCTTCTTGCCAATGGTTAAATATAGCTTCAGTACAATTAGTTAATTTCTTGTTAATAAAGAAACCTGAATGTTGTTTTAACCTCAAATTAGGCAGATGGGTAAAACTGGGGAATTTGGTGGGTCAATCAAATGTTCACATAGAAACACAAAATCGGAATAGGCATGTGCTATTTGGCACATTGAGCGAATCCCATTAATTTTACTCCTGCTGCAATGGCCTCCGAAGCCTATGCGTGAGGCTACTTCCAGAAGTTAACACCGCAATCTGCATGCCATATTGCAGTGATCAGCACCTTGGGGCAGCCACAGCTTAGAAAAAGAACGCTGCTTTCAAGTCAGCTCTGCCACTCAATGTGATCATGGCTGATCATTCCACCGAGTATCTTGTTCCTGCTTTCTCCCCTTAACCTTTGCTATCATCTTTAGCCGAGGACTATATCTAACTCCTTCTTGAAAACATTCAATGTTTGGGTCTCAACTGGCAGAGAATTCCACTGGGATCGCCTCTCTTTGGTCGGAGAATTTTTTCCAGCACAATAAACTAGTGAGTCATGACAAAAAGTTCTATTTGAGGAGAATCTAAAATGAAGGGTCATTATTTTAAAAAAATTCACAGCAACCCATACATAATGGTTAAATTGAAACATTTTGAGAGCCCTGAGTTTTTGGAAATCTTTTCCTAAAAAGATGGTCAAAATGGAGTCCTTAGATTTTCTTTATGGCAAATCTTTTTAATTCTTGTTCCTTTTAAGCAAGAGGATAGAAGCTTACCAGATGTAGATGTGAGGACAGAATCGAGATAACAATTAGATCAGCCATAATTTTATTGAATAGCAGAGCAGACACTAGGGATTGAATGAGGTAAAAACAATGACTGCAGATGCTGGAAACCAGATTCTGGATTAGTGGTGCTGGAAGAGCACAGCCTGAACTGCTGTGCTCTTCCAGCACCACTAATCCAGAACTAGGGATTGAATGGCCTACTCTTGCTCAGAGTTTATACATCATAATGTACTTCGTGATCACCTGAATTGATTTTAATCACCAGAGGATTTGGATTGAATTTGGAGTACCCATTGTTCAGTGGCCCAGTATTTCTGGATGGCTCAGATTACACTGGAGCATATGTGCATGTTTACTTGGGGGGTGGTTGAATTTTCAGGGAGACTAAGTGCTTTGTTGTGATGCTAGTCATTGTGAGTATAAGGAAGATTTGATGAATGGTTCATTTTTGCCTGCTTCTTGAATTTGTATTTATAGAAAACCCTAATTCACTCTGGATTATTTGGATCAGGCCCACAACACTGCCGTGAGTAATGTCCAACAAGCTGTGCAGCCGATTTCTGACAATATTGAACTTGATTAGTCTTCAGTTCTCTGCAGTTTTCTTCTGTTTAAGATTCTTCACAATGCCTCCAGTGTTAGCTTACATGATCTCTCAGTGTCACTGTTCATTAGTTTATTGCTGAGATCTTTTCTTCAGTGAACTATGTTGCCATGCTGCTATTCAGCAGTCAATGCTTTCCTAATACTTTTGTTATCTTCTTGTTTTCTACTTCAGCAGTATATTTTTCCTTTTGTATGATCTATGCACCTATACGCACAATGTGCATACATAGATACATTTTGGGCATTCCACAACGCAGACTGCAGTTATAATACAAGATATGACGAATCACAGAAATAGAAATCAGAAGTCAGAAGTCGAGCATTCAGCGCATAGAACCTGCTCCCACCCTTTTATAGGGTCATGGCTGACCCTCAATTTCAAATGCCACACTCCCACTCTCCCTACAGTCCTGGATGCCTTTAGCTTCTAGAATTCAAAATTTATATCTTAACCATATTGTTGTACAATGGCTTGGCCTTTCTAGTCTTCTGTGGCACACAGGTCCACATATGCAGTACTCTCAGAGTTATGAAATTTCTCATCTCAGTGTGGTCCCTTCACTCTGAAATAAACATCATCCCTGTATCATCTGCCATGCTATCTCAAAAGTTTGACATGATTCAATGAGAATTCATTCTGCTAAACACCAGTAAATATAGGCCCAGCTGAGCCAATCTCTCACACAGAACTGCCACCCCAGGAACCATTCCAGCAAACCTTCATTGCGCTCTACGGCAAGTATACGTCTTTGCTAAGTAAAACTGCACATATTACCCAGGCGTGGTCTCACCAAAATCCTGTAACAGGTGAGCCTTCCTCCATACTCAAACCCTCTTGCAATGAACACTAACAATCCACTTGCCTTGCTAACGCTTGCTGCATCCACGTGCTTGCCTCTATCCTGAACTGCTGTGCTCTTCCAGCACCACTAATCCAGAATCTATCAACTGATGCCAAGTCAAAAGTATCTTCATATATTAAGGTAGGATGACATGGGATCCGAGGAAGCTAGCCAATCGGATACAAAATTGGCTTGAAGTAGCATACAGAGGGTGGTGATGGAAGGTTGTTTTGTTCTTCGGACTGGAGACCTGTGACCAGTGGTGTACCACAAGGATTAGTGCTGGGTCCATCACTTTTCACCATTTATATAAAGATTTGCATATGAATATAGGAGGTATGGTTAGTAAGTTTGTAGAAGATACCAAAATTGGAGGCATAGTGTGCAGTGAAGAAGGTTATATCACAGTACAACAGGTTAATCAAATGGGCTGAGGATTGGCAGATGGAGTTTAATTTAGATAAATGGGAGATGCTGCATTTTGTAAAGGCAAGTCAAGGCAAGACTTCTACACTTAATGCTAAGGGCCTGGGGAACTCTGCCAGACAAAGAGACCGAGGGGTGCATAGTTCCTTGACAAAGTAGAGTCACAGGGAGACAAGGTGGTGAAGGCATTTGGTATGCTTGCCTTGATTCGTCAGAACATTTGAGAATAAGAATTGGGATCAAACAACAAATACTGGACATCACAGCAGGTCAGACAGCATCATGGAGAAAGAGCATGAGGTGGATGTGCCGGAGTTGGACTGAGGTGGACAAAGTTAAAAATCAACTAGGGGAAAGTGAGGACTACAGATGCTGGAGATCAGAGTCGAGAGCCTGGTGTTGGAAAAGCACACCAGATCAGGCAGCAGCCAAGGCTGGAGAATTGACGTTTCGGGCATAAACCCTTCATCAGTTAAAAATCACAACACCAGGTGACAGTGAACAGGTTTATTTAAAGTACAAGCTTTCAGATGCTGCACCTTCAGAAGGTAGCTCATGGAGTAGGATCATAGAACACAATTTAGAGAGAAGAGAGCAAGCTAACATTTAGTCAAGACGACTCTTCATCAGAGCTACTGTGAAGAGCGTGAAGGGAACAGCATTTATGCTATAGTTTGTTTTGTGGGGGGAAAGAGAATAGTGGGTGTATAGGGTGCTGAAGATGTTAAGACTTCAGATTAAGTCATTGGAATGTGAGAATGGCAGCACACTAGTATGTCTAACTGCTAAAGGACAGACAGTCCCACTGGGATTTGGTAGTGGAGATGGTGGGCATAATAACAAATGTAACAAACTAAAAAGGAAGAAATGGAGTTTGTTCACAACTTGAAGTTGAATCACAGGGCAAACTGGAGGAACATCTCATCTTCAGACTAGGCACTTTACATCCTTCTGGACTTAGTATTGAGTCGAACACCTCCACATTGTGAGCAAACTGCCATTTCTTCCCTTTCTGTTCACTTGTTACATTCTATTATCATGCCTTCTCTTCCCCCTTCTCTTTACATTTATTTTCAGTCAGTTCTTCACATGTGATGGTCGAGTTCTTGTGCAAACCCGCATTATAGAAACATTGCACTCGAGAAACAGCATTGAAAGTGTTGGTGCTGTAATCATGTTACAGCCAACACACATTTTAAAAGGTCACGCTGTAGAAATAATGTCTCCAATTCGTGAATCACGTTACAGCAAATTTGTGTTGACAAAACGCGTATTTTAACAGAACAACCTGAACATCCAAACTGTTGATATAAATTGTGAATTGCTGGGGCCCCAAGCTCTGATCCTTCTTATACCCCCACTCGTAACTGCCTTCAACTCAGAAGGTCATGTATTTATTTCGATTGTTTCTGGTTTGAGATTGTTGAGAAGATTTGTAGCTCAGGTTGGGAGGTTCAGGTTTTAAGTTTGCTTGCCGAGCTAGTAGCTGAAAAATGTGTTGCTGGAAAAGCGCAGCAGGTCAGGCAGCATCCAAGGAGCAGGAGAATCAGGAATGAAGAAGGGCTTATGCCCGAAACATCGATTCTCCTGCTCCTTGGATGCTGCCTGACCTGCTGCGCTTTTCCAGCAACACATTTTTCAGCTCTGATCTCCAGCATCTACAGTCCTCACTTTCTCCTCCTTGCTGAGTGAGTAGGTTTGTTCTCAGACATTTCGTCACCATGCTAGGTAACATAATCAGTGAGCCTCAGTTGAAGTGCTGGTGTTCTGTACCGCTTTCTATTTGTGTGCCTGGGTCTGTTAAGGTGGATGATATAATTTTCAGTTCTTTTTCTCAGAGGTTGGTAATGCAGAGCTATGAAGTTATGCAGAGACTAGAATGAACCAGCCCTCCCCACAATCCAACCCAAGCTTTGGGTCCGCTATGTGGATAACACCTTTGTCATCATGAATAGGAACAAATTAGAGGAAACGGACAATAGCATTAACAACATTCTTACTGGCATAAATGTCACAAAAAGAGAACAGCAGCAGCAGTGGAAGAAACAGTCAATAGAGAACTGCAGGCCAGTGTCTACAGTAAAGCAATGCACACAAGACCAGATACTCAACTACAGTAGCAATCAACCCAACACCCACAAACGAAGTTGCATCAGGACATCATTTAAAACGGGCCACAACACACTGCAGCACCCAGGAACTATGAGCAGAAGAAAAATACCGATAGTGTTTTCAAGAACAACAGGTACCAGTTAAGCACAGTCCGCCGATTTTTAAACAACAAACCCTAACAAGTTGGCACAACACACCCAGAGACTCGAGCCACACTACCATACATCAAAGACATCTTGGAGATGACTACCAGACTACTCCGATTCCTTGGCATCATGGTCGCCCATAAACCCACCAACACACTAACAGCTACTGATGAAGTGAAAGGACCCTGTACCAACAACTAGCAAAACGAATGTCATTTACAAAATACTCTGCAATGACTGCAACAAACAGTACATCAGACAGACATGCAGGCAGAAAACTAGCCACTAGGATATATGAGCACCAATTAACCACCAAAAGACATGACCAGCTATTATTAGTATCCTTAAACATACGAAGGAGGACACCCACAGGAATTCCTTGAAACCTGGCATTCAAACCAGAACTCAATGAGGAAACACATCGATTTGGACCCATTTTATAAACCTCTGAGAAAAAGAGCCGGAAATGATATCATCCACCTTAACTGATCCAGACACAGAAAGCGGGACAGAATGCCAGTGCTTCAACGGAGGCTCACTGATGTTACCTAGCATGGTGACAGAACATCTGAGTATAAACCTACCTGTTCAACGAGTAAACTCACAACAAGAACTGTTTCTGGTCTTCTAAATAATTTGTAACAAAGTTGAAGGTGTGTACTGTCTTTTTTAGAGAGAATGAATGCTGTTCTGCACTGGGAGCTGACAAGCACCTGTGATATGACTAGATGACAATCTCAGTGTATATTGAATATATGTAACATTTGGCTGCGAAATGGATACCCTGGTTGCTGTTTTGACAGCGATTCAAATTTAACCAGTTTAAATTATGCCCCAGGACACTAAAACCAAACCAAATTTTAAAATTATTATTTTGCCAACATAGAACCATTGAGATAATTTGATATTGGGGATATAAAAAAGGCAGGCATTTTGAAAATCAGACATAGCAACTGCCATCAACACAGATCTAAGAAATTAAGAAGCATTCTCTATCAAAAAGGTACCTGTCCATATGAAACATATTCGCAGTAAAAAGAAAGACAACGACCTAGGGAGATCTTCAGCTGGAAAACAGTCGTTGTATGGTATTGAAATTAAGTTGATGTCATTTTAATAAGTACCTTATTGGAACAGCATATTGTTAGAGTTGGAGGCATGTAATAAGCAGTTAAGAGAAAGGGGAGCTTTGAATTGTGAATAGTTAATATTCACCTTTAGAGTTAAAAAGCAAATGGATATTATTTCCTTTAAACAGTGGAATTTGGGAGTTCCTGTCACTCATTTTAATAGATTGCAAGGTGAGGGGAGTTTTTCTGAGTGTTTAGTTTGATTAACAGAGACATTAGAACATAGAACAAAACAGCACAGAACAGGCCTTTAGGCCCTCGTTGTTCAGCCAACCTATGAACTAATCTAAAAACTTATCCCCCTACACTATCCCACCTCATCCATGTCCTTCTCGAAAGATTGTTTAAATCTCTCTAATGTGGTTGAATTAACTACATTGGCAGGCAGTGCATTCTACACCCTTACCAGTCTCCGAGTAAAGAACCTGCCTCTGACATCTGTCTTAAATCTATCACCCCTCAACTTATAGCTATGCCCACTCATACAAACTGACATCATCATTCTAGGAAAAAGACTGACTGTCTAACCTATCTAATCCTCTGATCATCTTGTATGTCTCCGATCAAATCCTCTCTTAGCCTCCTTCTTTCCATGAGAACAGACAAAGATCTCGCAGCCTTTCCTCATCAGACCTTCGCTTCAGACCAGTCAACGTCCTGATAAAACTTCTCTGCACCTTTTGCAATGTTTCCACATCCCTCCTGTAATGGGACAACCAGAACTGTACACAATATTGTAAGTGAGGCCTCACTAGCGCTTCGTATAGTTGGAGCATGACATGACGACTCCGGAACTCAATCCCTCTACCAATGAAACCTAACACACCGTATGCCTTCTTAACAGCACTATCCACCTGGGTGGCATCTTCCAGGGATCTATGTACATGGACTCCAAGATCCCTCTGCACATCCACACTACCAAGAATCTTTCCATTGACCCAGTACTCTGCCTTCTTGTTCTTCTTCCCAAAGTGAATCACCTCACATTTAGCTGCATTGAACTCCATTTGCCACGACTCAGCCCAATTCTGCACTTTATCCAAGTTCCCCCTGCAACATTCTTCCAAACTGTCCACTACTCCACTGACTTTAGCGTCATCTGCAAACTTACTAACCCATTTACCTATGCCTGTGTCCAAGTCATTTATAAAAATGAGAAACAGCGGTAGCCCCAAAATTGATCCTTGTGCCACACCACTAGTAACCAGACGCCAGGCTGAATATTTTCCATCAACCACAACGCGCTGCCTTCTTTCAGAAAGCCTGTTTCTAATCCAAACTGCTAAAACACCCTCAATCCCATGCCTCTGCATTTTCTCTAACAGCCTACCATGTGGAACCTTATCAAAGGCTTTACTGAAGTCCATGTATACCGCATCAGCTGCCGTACCCTCATCTACATGCTTGGTCACCTTCTCAAAAAGTTCAATGAGGTTTGTGAGACACGACCTGCCCTTGTCAAAACCATCTAGGTAAAAACAATGACTGCAGATGCTGGAAACTAGATTCTGGATTAGTGGTACTGGAAGAGCAAAGCAGTTCAGGCAGCATCCTTGGAGCAGTAAAATCGACATTTCGGGCAAAAGCCCTTCATCAGGAATAAAGGCAGAGAGCCTGAAGCATGGAAAGATAAGCTAGAGGAGGGTGGGGGTGGGGAGAAAGTAACATAGAGTATAATAGGTGAGCGGGGGAGGGGGTGAAGGTGATAGGTCAGGGCGGGGGGGGGGGGGAAGGAAAGAGGGTGGAGTGGATAGGTGAAAAAGAAGATAGGCAGGTAGGACAAGTCATGGGGACAGTGCTGAGCTGAAAGTTTGGAACTAGGGCGAGGTGGGGGAAGGGGAAATGAGGAAGCTGTTGAAGTCCACATTGATGCCCTGGGGTTGAAGTGTTCAGAGGCGAAGATGAGGCGTTCTTCCTCCAGGCGTCTGGTGGTGAGGGAGCGGCGGTGAAGGAGGTCCAGGATGTCCATATCCTTGGCAGAGTGGGTGGGGAGGGGAGTTGAAATGTTGGGCCACGGGGCAGTGTGGTTGATTGGTGCGGGTGTCCCAGAGATGTTCCCTAAAGTGCTCTGCTAGGAGGCGCCCAGTCTCCCCAATGTAGAGGAGACCGCATCGGGAGCAACGGATATAATAAACGATATTCGTGGATGAGCAGGCAAAACTTTGATGGATGTGGAAGGCTCCTTTAGGGCCTTGGATGGAGGTGAGGGAGGTGGTGTGGGCGCAGGTTTTACAGTTCCTGCGGTGGCAGGGGAAGGTGCCAATAGGGGGGCGTGGACCTGACCAGGTAGTCACGGAGGGAACGGTCTTTGCAGAAGGTGGAAAGGGGTGGGGAGGGAAATATATCCCTGGTGGTGGGGTCTTTTTGGAGGTGGCGGAAATGTTAGCGGATGATTTGGTTTATGCGAAGGTTGGTAGCGTGGAAGGTGAGCACCAGAGGCGTTCTGTCCTTGTTAGGGTTGGAGGGGTGGGGTCTGAGGGCGGAGGTGCGGAATGTGGACGAGATGCGTTGGAGGGCATCTTTAACCACGTGGGAAGGGAAATTTCGGTATCTAAAGAAGGAGGCCATCTGGTGGGTTCTGTGGTGTAACTGGTTCTCTTGGGAGCAGATACGGCGGAGGCGGAGGAATTGGGAATACAGAATGGCATTTTTGCAAGAGGTAGGGTGGGAAGAGGTGTAATCTAGGTAGCTGTGGGAGTCGGTGGGTTTGTAAAAAATGTCAGTGTCGAGTCGGTCGTCATTAATGGAGATGGAGAGGTCCAGGAAGGGGAGGGAGGTGTCAGATGGTCCAGGTAAATTTAAGGTCAGGGTGGAATGTGTTGGTGAAGTTAATGAATTGCTCAACCTCCTCGCAGGAGCACGAGGTGGCGCCAATGCAGTCAACAACGTAGCGGAGGAAGAAGTGGAGAGTGGTGCCGGTGTAATTATGGAAGATCGACTGTTCTATGTAGCCAACAAAGAGACAGGCATAGCTGGGGCCCATACGTGTGCCCATGGCTATCCTTTGGTCTGGAGGAAGTGGGAGACTTTCTTGTCAAAATCACGTTGACTATCTGGAATCAAATTGTTACTTGTGAGATGATTATAAATCCTATCTCTTGTAATCCTTTCCAAAACCTTTCCTACAACAGAAGTAAGGCTCACTGGTCTATAATTACCTGGGTCATTTCTACTGCCCTTCTTGAACAAGGGCACAACATTTGCAATCCTCCAGTCCTCTGGTACTAAATCTGTAGACAATAATGACTCAAAGATCAAGGCCAAAGGCTCCAACATCTCCTCCCTAGATTCCCAGAGAATCCTCGGATAAATCCCATTCGGCCCAGGGGAGTGGTCTACTTTAACTTCTTCTAGAATTGATAACACCTCTGACTTACTAACCTCGATCCTTTCTAGTCTAATATCTCATACCTCCTTCTCCTCCACAATATTCTCCTCTTCTTGAGTGAAAACAGATGAAAATTATTCGTTTAGCACCTCTCCAATCTCCACAAGGTATAAGTTTGCTCGCTGAGCTGTAGGTTTGATATCCAGACGTTTCATTACCTGGCTAAAGTAACATCATCAGTGGCGACCTCCAAATGAAGCGAAGCTGTTGTCTCTTGCTTTCTATTTACATCTTTCTCCTGGATGGGGTTCCTAGTTGTCAACCGGAAGCGGCAGATTCAAACCACTATAAATGCCGGAGGAAACATCACAGAAGCGCTTCACAGGAGGTTCCCAAGCACTGAGGATGTCGTCACCTAGACAGGGGACGAAACGTCTGCAACACAAATTCCCAGCTCGGCAAACAGAACCACAACAACGAGCATCCGAGCTACAAATCTTCTCCCAAACTTTGCGTATGTAGATAGGCCTACAAGGGGCGAAGCCACTTTAGATTTCGTACTGGGTAACGAGCCTGGCCAGGTGTTAGATGTGGAAGTAGGTGAGCACTTTGGAGACAGCGATCACAATTCTGTCAAGTTTACTTTAGTGATGGAAAGGGATAGGTGTACTCCACCGAGCAAGAGTTACAGCTGGGGAAAGGGAAACTATGATGCAATTAGGAAAGATTTAGGAAGCGTAGATTGGGGGAGGAAACTGCAGGGGATGAGCACATTAAAAATGTGGAGCTTATTCAAGGAAAAGCTCCAATGTGTCCTAGACAAGAATGTACCTGTTAGACAGGGTGGATGTTACAGAACGCATGAGCTGTGGTTTACTAAGAAAGTGGAGTCTATGGTCAAGAAGGCGGCGGCTTATGATAGGGCAAAATGTGAAAACTCAGATCGAACGCTTGAGGGTTACAACGAAACCAGGAAAGACCTAAAAAGAGAGCTCAGAAGAACCAGGCGGAGACATGGGAAGTTGTTGGCGGATAGGATCAGGGTTAATCCTAAGGCTTTCCACAGGTATGTCAGGAATGACGAGAGTTAAATTAGAGCCAATCAAGGATAGTAGTGGGTGGAGGCAGAGGAGATAGGGGAAACACTAAATAAATATTTTTCAACAGTGTTCAACATAGAAAATGACAATGTTAGTGAGGAAGATACAGAGATACTTTCATCTCGACTAGAAGAGATTGAGGTTCATAAGGAAGAGGTACTGAAATTATTACAGAATGTGAAGATAGACAAGTCCCCTAAGCCAGATAGGATCTATCCTAGGATTCTCTGGGAAGCAAGGGAAGAGATTGCCAAGCCTTTGGCATTAATCTTCAAATCATCATTGCCTGCAGGATAGCAAATGTAGTTCCCTTGTTCAAAAAGGGTAGTAGAGACAACCCTGGTAATTACAGACCAGTGAGTCTCACTTCAGTTGTTGGTAAAGTGTTGGGAAAGGTTATAAGAGATAGGATTTATAACCATCTAGAAAAGAATAATCTGATTAGGGACAGTCAGCACGGTTTTGTGAAGGGTAGGTCGTGCCTCACAAACCTTATTGAGTTTTTTGACAAAGTGACCAAACAGGTAGATGAGAGTCAACCTGTTGATATGGTGTATATAGATTTCAGCAAGGCGTTCGATAAGGTTCCCCACAGTTGGCTATTATACAAAATGCGGAGGAATGGGATTGTGGGAGACATAGTAGTTTGGATAAGTAATTGGCTTACTGAAAGAAGACAGAGGGTTGCAGTTGATGGAACATGTTCATCTTGGCTTCCAGTTACTTGCGGCGTACCACAAGGGTCAGTGTTAGGTCCACTGCTATTCGTCATTTTAATAAATAAACTGGATGAGGGCATAGAAGGGTGAGTTAGCAAATTTGCAGATGACACTAAGGTTGGTGGAGTTGTGGATCGTGATGAAGGATGTAGTAGGTTGCATAGAGACACAGACAGGATGCAGAGCTGGGCTGAGAGGTGACAAATGGAGTTTAATGTGGACAAGTGTTAGGTGATACACTTTGGACGGAGTAATCGGAATGCAAAGTACTGGGCTAATGGTAGGATTCTAGGGAGTGCAGATGAGCAGAGGGATCTCGGTGACCATGTACACAGACCCCTTGAAAGTTGCCACCCAGATTGACAGGGTTGTTAAGAAGGCATACAGTGTTTTAGCCTTTATTAATACAGGGATGGAGTTCCAGAACCAGGAGCTTATGCTGCAGCTGTACAAAGCTCTGGTACGGCCACACTTGGAGTATTGTGTACAGTTCTGGTCACCGCATTATAAGGAGGATGTGGAAGCTTTGGAGAGGGTGCAGAGGAGATTTACTAGGATGTTGCCTGGTATGGAGGGAATGTCTTACGAGGAAAGGCTGAGGGCCTGGAGGCTGTTCTTGCTAGAGAGAAGGAGGTTGAGAGGTGACTTCATAGAGATGTACAAGATAATCAGAGGGTTAGATAGGGTGGACAGGGAGAGCCTTTTTCCAAGCATGGGGATGGCAAACACGAGGGGACACAGTTTTAAAGTGAGGGGCGACAGGTATAAGACAGATGTCAGAGGTGGTTTCTTTACTCAAAGAGCAGTAAGGATATGGAATGCATTGCCTGCAATGGTAGTAGATTCGTCAAGTTTAAGTTCATTTAAGTCTTCATTGGACAGGCATATGGATGTAAATGGAATAGTGTAGATGGATGGGCTTCAGATTAGTAAGACAGGGCTGCACAACATCGAGGGTCGAAAGGCCTGTACTGCACTGTAACGTTCTATGTTCTATACCCCTATTAATGCTCAAATAGCCGGCACCATGATCTGCTTCAGTTTACATTACAAATCATGGTTCAAAGAAGAAATGTGGACCTCCCAAGGAAACAGTAACACAACATGTGGTTAGATACTGCATTCAATTTGCATGACGACAAAATCAAATTCACAGGAATCCTGCCTAATTTGTAGAACTTCCACAATATATTTAAATGGTTCAATTAACATTTGAATAGTTCCAGTTGATGAGATTTTCCAATATAGGACCACTGTATCTGCGGTATATTTTCTCCTTTAGTAACTCCTTCATTTCTGACTCTTCCAGGGATCACAATAATGGAGTACAAGGTGAGGGTATGGGGAAGAACATGTTTATTCACAATGCTCTGGTCATGAACAACACATGACAGAGTTGAAAGCAGATTTTGTCTTTTGTTCAACTTTATTTGTTCATCCCATGAAATGCCCATCCCTTTTGTTGAATTATTCAAATCTGAGAAATACACCCAGATGTTTTTCATTATGAACACTGATGTGTAGCGTAATAGCAAACAACTCTCAAAGAATACCAATATTTTTGCAATGCTGGCAGCTTGACTGTGTCCAAGCAACTGCTCCACACCAAGGCATGAACAGGTGGTTTCAGAAGAGCATGGAGAAGAGTGGGCCTTCCTCTAATAAAATACGGAATCACTGATTAGTCTCAAATGATTACTACCTTGAAAGTACTAAACTGCCATTAAAAAGCTGAGAGGTTCACCAGCATCACATTTGGAAAGAAAGCTGCCATTCTCTTACTCAGTCTAAGGTTCACGTGACTCCAGATACTCAAAAAATAGAGATCGTAGTCACCAATAGTAATAGCACTAGATTAGTAAGACAGACACTCAAGTTAATATTCTGGGGATATCCACTCAAATCTCACCATGGCAGATGATGAGATTGGAATTCAGTTTTAGAAAGTCTAGAATTCAAAACTAAATGGGACTATTTGATCATTGCAATCATTTAGGACAGATATTAGGGGTAGTTTCTTTGTTTAGAGTAGTACAGGCATGGACCGGCCTGCCTGCAACAGTAGTAGACTCGCTGATGTTAAGGGCATTTAAAATGGACACTGGACATACATTATGGATAATAATGTAACGGTGTAGGTTAGATGGGCATCAGATTAATTTCATAGATTGGCGCAACAAAACTGTTGACCTTACCTAGTCTATCCTGACATGTCACTTCAAGCCAAGGTAAAGTGGTTGACATTTAAATGCTCTGTAAAATTAGCCAATGAGTTTAGGGATGGACAATAAATGCTGACCCAGCCAACACCACCCATATTCCATGAATGAATATCACAAGTGGTCAAGGAAGCCAGTCAGAGATATTCAAGAACCACCTTCATGACGTGACTAATACATGCTGACCTGGCCAGAAAGGGGTCAGAGAATTAAACAAGTTTGCAGAAAATAAAGTTTGGTAATGCTGTAAACCAAGTGAAACATAGTAACAGATTTCAGAGGATACATACAGACTGGAAAATGGGCAAACACAGAAGTGTGAAATGATATTTTTGATAAGAATGGATAGAGGCAATTTATCCTAAAATGGTACAATTTTAAAATGGAAGAAAGCAAAAGCAGAGGTGTATGCATACAAATCTTTAAATAGCAGTACAAGGCTGCCAAATTTGATGGATTCCTTTGAAAGAGACAAATCACAAAAGGAAAGGGAGTTATGCTGATACTTATAAAAGATTAGTATGAATTCAGCATAAGCTTCAATTCCAATCACAATACTTTAGGATGGACAAAGCATGAGGAAATCATCTTGAGATTTACTCAAATGATACGAGGGGTGAGAGACCTCTAATTTTTTGCAGAGACCACAGAAGCTAGTATTGCTCTCTTCAGAGCAGGAGAGTTGATGGAGTTGTTCGAAAATCATGAAACATTCTGAATAATTCAAAAGGTGAATTTGTTTCCAGTGGTAGATGGATTAGCAACTGGGGAACACAGATTTAAGGCGATTGTCAAAATAATCAGTGGAAACATGATAACAGGATTCAGTCCTTGTACTATCGTACTCAGGCTTCCTCACTCCTAACCCCTGTGAAACAAGAGCCTTCTTGATTACCTGCTGCACCTGTGCGTGAGCTTTTTTTTGTGCACACACACTCCCAAATCTCTATGCTGCAGCTTCCTGCAGTTTCTCTCCATGTAAATTATTTGATCCTCACCTCCAAAATGAACGACTTCACATTTTCCCACATTATACTCCATTTACCAAACCTATCAATACCTCTCTGTAAACCATTTGTAACCCTCAATCTCAAGCTACCTTTCCACAAATTTTTGGGTCGCCTTTCATCCAAGGCATGACAACCCTCAGGTGAACCTCACCACAAATCAGGTCTCTGAGATGACAGCACTATGGTCCTGTGAGACTACAGCAACTTTATCTTTAAAAAACAATGCCTATTGGCACAAAGAACACACTGAAGGGATTTTATGTTCAATTGCAGAACGTGGATATTGCTTGCTGGCCAGCATTTATTGCCAATCCCAAGTTGCCTTTGAGAAGGTTGTGGTGAGCTGAGTCTTGAACTGCTACAGTCTGTGTTGTAGGTTGACACCTATTTAGGGAATGAATTCCAGGATTTTGACCCAGTGACAGTGAAGGAATAGGTGATATATGTCCAAGTCAGAAGTGGTTTGGAGGGAAACTCGCAGGTGGTAACGCTCCATGTATCTGCTGCGCTTGTCCGTCTAATTAGAAGTGTTTGTGAGCTTGCAAAGAGCCGTCTTAGAAGCTTTGGGTAAATTTCTACATAGTACTTACCACACACTGCTGCTACTAAGCTTCAGTGGTGGGAATCAACGTTTGTTTTATTTGGTTAGGTCATGGCAATCTTTAACTGCTCAACAAATAAAATCCCAGAAAGAAATTTTTAAAATGTGTTATGCCTTTGACACAGCAGATACGTTACCTTTAATCTAACTTAAAAAAACTGACTGCTAGGTAGAAATCATCTAGAAAGTCAGCACAGGAAAAAGTCATTTATTCCAATTAAACTCTCACTGTGGCTGATATTGCAGATACATCAAGGATAATCACCCCAGGTCATATTAATACCTCATGGAACACCACAACAGTCTATCACTTAAACTCATTGCATTTTTAAACTATGGATTTTTAAACTGAATTCCTCCTTGCAATGATGCAACAATTCCTCGATACCCATCTCAGATAACATTGAAGTGCGCTGCAAAAGGAAGTGATTGGTAATTAAAAGGGGTATTTTTGCAACTTTTTGGAGCTATGCCTCCTTTCCAGGCTGGATCCGCATTGATTCCGCGTCAAAGGCGCACTGCTAGAAGCCAAGAGGTCAATGTTTCATCTGTTTCCCTAACAGCCTCAAGATAGAAATGTTACAGATTTCACACCCACGTTCCACAATATAAATACAACCACTTGTTTCCTGACCTTTCCTTTTACCCACAGCATCAAGAGCAAGTCTGCGAAAATGCACCATGATCTACTGAAATAGACTGGCAGTGCCATCTTACCAGATGCTTATTCCGTAGGAACGTCAGCAGGAATTCCATCATTGCTCTTGGCAGGGAACATTCAGAGACGACAACAATGATATGAAATAACTGCGGGAAGTTCCTCTGCAGGCTGCTGATCCACTGTAATTCATTTAATTCTTCATGACAACACAATGGCCATGCTTGCTTCTCCCAACTTGTGTCACCATGGCAACAGGCTACTGAAACACTGTACGCAACATGACAGGGAAACTACTATCTGTAGTCCCCAGTGACGCATAAACTTCAATTTTGGGAATAAATGCCACTTTAAAATCAGAGGTGTAATAGCTTTCTCCAAGTCCAATGATTCAGGGTCAACAACAGTAGGGAAGCCCAGGATTTATTTAATTATTTTAATTGTGATAAATTCAAAGAGAACAAGCTTATTCTCAAACAGTACACTGATTAGGATATCTGATCCAATGTGAGGAGTTTCCAAACTGAAAGGATAGAAAGGAATTGCTTCGGAGACTGCAGATAACATAGGCACACACGGGTTTTAACAGCTTGCATTCAAATTGCAAAGACTCATCACAGATTTGTTCCTCCCTGGACAACCTTTGACAGGAAAAACAAGGTTCTAAATCCAGGTTCACCTCCCTTCTACGTTGTTAGCAAATCAGTCACAATATGTTGGAATGCAATTCTGAGAAGATAGCAAGGCCGTCACAAGCCATTCTCCAAAGCAGAGGGAGTTATTTTCAACAGTATTGGCTCATGCTGAACAACTCCCCCATCCTTGCCACTCACTATTTCCAAAAAAATGTTCAACATACGGATCATTGACACCAAGACTTGGAAATTTCACAAAAAACATCTAGCGATTATTTGGAAATTGCCACTCCTTGCCAAGATGCCTTGAAGAAAGACGAGAATTCACAGTGCCAGAGCGTTGGAAATTTTAAAGAAATACTGACAGATTATACATGTTTTATTTTTTGGCAGGTAGGAGGTAGGTATTTGAAGTCCAGTGAAAGAATACACTCCGAGCTTCTGGATGCCAGGTTGGAGTTTGAGCCATCTCTTAAAGAGAAAGGACCAACAGCACAGCAAGAGAGATCAGTTTCATAACGTACGGCAGATCCATAACTTCAGCAATGTACAAGCGTGGGACTGTGTGCGGTGCACAATCCAAAGTCACCGGTGAGGAGTTCAGCTCACAGGGGTATTCTGTACATAATTTTTTTCTTAATTTTAAAAAGCTCAAAACAGTTGCACAGAAAGAAGGGTTGATGCAGGCTTTGCAGGAGCTTAATTTGCAGAATTGCGAGACGCACTAGCATTCAGTACATACCCAAGATTTCAGTCAGAGTACTGCAGAGTACTGCAGCAAAGAGCTACTCATTTAACAAGTCCTTGAAATGTTTCGATATCAAACCAGAAATGCGTGTAATTCCTCATTCCAGTCAGCTACTAGTGCATATGTCAAACATCACAATGCAAACAGGCAAAAAGCTGCTGGATGCAGATAAAGCAACGGTACTATATTTCATTTTCATGCTCTTCTTAACAGCTAATAATTAATGCAATCTTTGCAATATTTTCATAAAATCAGTGTTAAAACATTATTCGTGCTAAGAGATCTCTATCGGTGCCAGTTTCTCCAGTCTCATGTTCCATTTGGCTTCACTCACTTAGTCTCAATTCTTGCATTACCATGATCAATAAATCACATCCCTATGGAACTTGGACTCCACTGCCTCCGCGCTTCAGTCAGACCTGACACTTCAAAACCAGGAAGTCTCAAAAAATGAAAACCAAACCGCAGTTCAATATGTTTTCTCCAATAAACTCCCTTCGGGGAGAGAGCGAGAGTGAAAGGCTGAGTGAAAGAGAAAAAAAAACAGCTACAAGATGACTCGATTGCAGCTCCTCCTTCCTCCAGCAAAGGGGATCTCACACACTTTCACTGTCAGGATCAGTCAGCTAAGCAGGAGTCAGACTATTACCATAGATCTGACAGACAATTAGATGCATTTCTGATGTCAATGCAGCTGTTCTAGCTCATTTGCAGCCAAGACTCACCAAAAGCCTATTAAAACCCAGGGGCCCCAAAGGTGGTTCTTGTGTCATAATTCATAAATATATTATTCACTGTTCTGACAACTTGAAACTTTTGTTCCAACAACTAAGTGCTATTTTGAGATGACTTATAATTAGGTGATAAAACAACTTCAATGTCGTTTTGCCAGTTTTCAGCAATGGAAACTGGAAGCAAGTTCACCACAGTTTTGGTAAAACTATAAAACATGAAAATTAAAGTGAAATTTGAACATACACTGAACATGCAATAAGTAACACAAAGTAAATCCCTAATGACTGAGGTCAGCAGACTCTAGATCTTACCAAATTGCCCAATAGTGTTGGAATACATTTATTGTAACATTTTCAGCAAGCCTGAAATTATACAAGAGTTAACTGTAAAATCATGGTTTAAGAAAACCACTCTATCCCACAATTCACAGGCTGTCAGAATATACACTGTTTTGACTGGAGTAACTTGGTTTTAACATCACAGAAGGATAAGAGTCCCACAGATTGTAGACATTTAGAGTGGGTTTGAAATGGAGTAGATAACAAGCTGCCAGGAGAGTGCAGAAGAGATAAACAGACACTCAAAAGATCTTTTCACAGATGAATCGTAACATAAAAAGCTGTGCAAGTACATTTTAGAAGTGAAAATGAACAAAAAATAACTTGCCTGATAAATTCTGAAACCAATGAAAGATCAAAGGATTTTCAACAGTCCAAATGAATCTTTCAACAAGTGATGCTAAATTTGCAAGTTTCTATTAAGAGACCAAAAGTATGAATCCTGATGATTCCCTACAATTATATTTAAATCATCCATGGAAGGTAGGCTTTGCTGGCGAGACCAGCATTCACGGCCTATCCCGAAAAATGTCTAACTCACATTTGGAAGTCTGGATGCAATTTTGAGCTTTGAGGAAGACATAGTAACTCTTGGGGGAAAAGAAAGGTAACATTTTCTAAATGAGAGAATGGTCTGAATTCAGGTGCAAAGTCATAGTAATGAAAGCTGTACTCTGAAGCCAGGAGTGATGGGAAATTAGATCTATACTTAAAAGAAAACATGGAAGTAGAATGGTCATAAACAGATTATTCCATTGGCAGGTAAATCAAAGACTATTGCCATGATCTTAAAATTAGCAATTCTGCACAGGAAGCAAAGATAAAAAAACTAATCAACAAGTGCATACATAGAGACCCTGACAGATTTGGAGCAAGAACGTTCATCACCTAACCAGAGATTGAATATATGGTCTCAGACAACTGTTTATATAAATTTCTAATTTTAACAAGAAAAGTAGTAGCTTGTCTGAACTCAACATAAAAAATAAAACTACATAGACTCATACAACTGTCAATGAGGGTGGACAAAGAGGAACATATTGTTTTAGCAGTAAACTGAAGCATGCATGCAATCTACCAGGCCAATTAGTCACAGGTAATAAATGGCACACGACACTTTAACAATTCCAATTAAACAACAACTTTAACATAACATTGCAGAAGGCTTCACAGGAGCAATAAAACAAAATATTATGACATAAGGAATTATCAGAGTAGAGAGCGTGGTGCTAGAAAAAGCACAGCAGGCCAGGCAGCATTCGAGAAACAGGAGAATCGACATTTCAGGCAAAAGCCCTTCATCAGGAATGAGGCTGGGAGCCTAGAGGTGGAGAGATAAACAGGAGGGGGATAGGGCTGGAGGGAAGGGAGCGACAAGAGTGCAAAGGTGGATGGGGGTGGGGGTAACAGTGATAGGACGGAGAGGAGGGCGGAGCGGATAGGTGGGAAGGAAGATGGACAGAATAGAATAGGTCACGAGGGCAGTGCCAAGTTGGAAGTTTGGATCTGGGATAAGGAGTGGGGAGGGGAGAGGAGGAAACTGGGGAAAATCAACATTGATGCCATGGGGTTGGAGGATCCCAAGGCAGAAGATGAGGTGTTCTTCCTCCAGGCATCAGGTGGTACGGGAGTGGTGATGGAGGAGGCCCAGGACCTGCAAATCTTTGGCAGAGTGGGAGGGGGAGTTCGGCCACAGGGCAGTGGGTTTGGTTGGTGCGGGTGTCCCAGAGATGCTTTCTGAAGCAGTCTGCGAGTAGGCGCCCTGCCTCCCCAATGTTGAGGAGACCGCTTCAGAAGAAACGGATACAGTAAATGGCATATGTGGAAATGCAGGTGAAACTTTGATGGATGCGGAATTCTCCTTTCGGGCCTTGGACGGAGGTCAGGGAGGTGTGGGGACAGGTTTTGCAATTTCTGCGGTGGCAGGAGTAGGTGCCAGAAGCAGAGGGATGGTTGGGGGGGAAGAAAAAAGAGACCTGCTGAGAGAGTTGCGGAGGGAACGGTCCTTGCGGCAAGCAGGTAGAAATGGGGAAGGAAATATATCTCTGGCGGTGGGGTGTAAGTTTGTTGTTGGCAGAAATGGCGGAGGATGACATAATTATAAGTAGGTTAGTTGACTGGAAGATGGGGGGGGGGGGGGGGGGCTCTGTCCTAGACACGGTTGGAGGGCCGGGGTTCAAGGACAGAGGTGCAGGAAGTGGATGAGATGCGCTGGAGGGCAGAATCAATCATGTGGGAGGAGAAATTGCCACCTTTGAAGAAAGAGGCCATCTGGTGTGCTCTGTGGTGGAACTCATCCTCCTGGGAGCAGATGCGGCGGAGGCAGAGGGATTAGGAATAAGGGATAGTATTTTCACAGGAGGCAGGGTGGGATGAAGTGCAGTCAACTGCAACATTTAAGAAGCATTTGGACGGGTATATGAATAGGAAGGGTTTGGAGGGATGTGGGCCGGGTGCTAGAAGGTGGGACTAGATTGGGTTGGGACATCTGGTTAGCATGGACAGGTTGAACCGAAGGCTCTGTTGCCATGCTGTACATCTCTATGATTCTAAGTGCAGTCCAGGTAGCTGTGGGAGTCAGTGGGCTTGTAGAGATGTCAGTGTTGAGTTGGTCACCCTTGGAGATGGAGAGGTCCAGGAAGGAGAGGCAGGTGTCTGAGATGGTCCAGGCGAATTTAATGTCAGGGTGAAATGTGTTGGTGAAGTTCGTGGGTATCAAAAGTAGTCAACCAGTAGTTTAATCAAAAGTTCAATTTTAAAGAACTTATTCATAAGAAGTTGCAGGATTCTAAAACTAAGTCACAGGCAACTGACCAATTTCAAAAGCATGAAAAGTGGAGAATGCCAGAATAGAGAACGACACCACTGTTGAAGGACGTGGAGTTTAAAGAAATATACACTGACAACCATAGAGGAATTTAAAAACAAAAGTGGCTTCACCAGAATCCTGTACGACTACTGCATGTCACCCCAACTCATATATTCAGTGGTCTCAGCTTTGAAGGAAAGTACGCGGAATGCCTTCTTCACCACCCTGTCTACCTATGATGCAGTTTTCAAGAAACTACGTATTTGAATCCCGAGATGACTCTGTTCAACAACATTCACCAGGGCCTTACCATTAAGTATGAAAGTCCTGCCCTTATTAGTCCAATCAAAAAGCAACAGCTTGTATTTTATCCAAATTTAACTCCATCTGCCGTTGCTCAGCCCAATGGGATCTTGATCAACTGGGCCAATGCACTGAAATAACCTTCTCTGAGGAGGCAGTGTTGTATTACAATTGTATTGAAGTTCAGTAATTCCTCTGTACACTCGGAGATACCCTACACCCAGCTGGTTGCAGTGATATTACAATTTCATTAATACATCCCCTAAACAGATATTGCTGAAGCCTCAGGGTCCCGAGGCTTCGTGTAAGCCTGGTGTTCAAACTCATTGAACATGTTAATAGGAGGATTACTTAAATAGACAAGCTTGACTTTTCCCTTAGCATTAATAAGTTGATTTCTCGCTCGAGCTAACAATTATAGTCAGGCGAAAGTGAGGACTGCAAATGCTGGAGATTAGGTGCCCAAAACGTCGATTCTCCTGTTCCTTGGATGCTGCCTGACCTGCTGTGCTTTTCCAGCAACACATTTTCAGCTCTGATCTCCAGCATCTGCAGTCCTCACTTTCTCCTCAGGAAAAAGCCCTTGATCAGGAATGAGGCTGTGAGCCAAGGGGGTGGGGGTGGAGAGAAGGTAGCTGAGAGTGCAGTGATGGAGATGGTGGTAATGGTGATAGGTCCGAGAGAAGGGTGGAGCAGATTGGTGGGAAGGAAGATAGACAAGTAGAACAGGTCAGGAGGGCAGTGCCAATTTGGAAGGTTGGAACTTGGATAAGGTGGGGGGGGGGGGGGGGGGGGGGGGGGGGGGGGGGGGGGAGGGGAGAAAATGAGGAAACTGGTGAAACTCACGTCGATGCTGTGTGGTTGGAGGGTCCAGAGGCGGAAAATGAGGCATTTTTCTTCCAGGCCTCGGGTGATTAAGGAGTGGCAATAGAGAAGGCCCAGGACCTGCATGTCCTTGGTGGAGTGTGGAGGAAGAGTTGAAGTGTTCAGCCACGGGGCGGTGAGGGTTGGTGGGTGCGGGTGTCCCAGAGATGTTCTCTGAAGTGCTTTGCAAGTAGGCGCCCTGTCTCCCAACATAGAGACAACCACATCGGACGCAGGTGGTGCCAGTGGAACGTGGGTTGGTGGGAGGGGCGGTATGGAGGGAATTGTCTTTGGGAAAAATAGATAGGAGTGAGGAGGGAAATATATATCTCTGGTGGTGGAATCCATTTGTAGGTGGCAGAAATAGCAGAGGTTGGTGTGGTGAAAGATGCGGACGGGGGGGGGGGGGGGGGGGTGTCCTTGTTGTGGTTGGACAGGTGGGGTCCGAGGGCAGAGGTGCGGGAAGTGGATGAGAGGTGCTGGAAGGCATCAAAGGAGGTGGTCATCTGGTGTGTTCTGTGGTGGAAATGATCCTCCTGGGAGCAGATGCAGTGGAGGCCAAGGAATTGGCAGTAATCGATAAGATTACTTACAGTGTGGAAACAGTCCCTTCGGCCCGACAAGTTCACACCAACCCACTCAAGCTCAACCCACCCAGAACCATTCCCCTACACTTACCCCTTCGCCTAACACTACAGGCAATTTAGCTTGGCCAATTCACGTAACTTGCACATTTTTGGACCATGGGAGGAAACCGAAGCACCTGGAGGAAACCCACGCAGACACGGGGAGAGAATGTGCAAACTCCACACAGTCAGTCACCTGAGGTGGGAATTGAACCTGGGTCTCATTTTTACATAAGCCAGGGTGGGAGGAGGTGGGTTTGTAGAAGATGTCCATGTTGAGTTGGTCACCATTGATGGAGATAATCATCAATGTAGCGGAGGAAAAGGTGAGAATGGTGGCGGTGTAACTGCGGAAGATGGACCAGAGAAAGAGGCAGGTATAGATGGGAGCATGGGGTGTCCATGACTTGCCCTTTCGTCCAGAGGAAAAATTATCGAGAAAGAGAACCAGTTCAGCCAAACAAATGAGTGTCAGTGGAAGGGTACTGGTTGTCGGGAGGGGAAGAAAGAGTGGGCTTGGACGATGCTTTGCTCCGATCATTCGTCCTCAGTTAGTCTGGGGGGGGGGGGGGGGGGGGGGGGGAGTGAAAATTCAGCAGGGCTATGAGCCGGGACCTGGGTGTAGGGTGGAGCTAGGAGTGGGGGGTGGAGAGTCTAACTAGAGTCGACGTGGTCATAGAGACACACTAGGTGACATAATTTATCAAAGTGACCCTCCCCCGAGGGAGAGTCATAGGCAATTCTGTCGACAGTGTTCAGGTGAGTGGCATCGGTGGTGTCATTGGGAACAGAAGTGGCTGCGGCGGCGGCAGAAACAATGGAGGCCAAAGTAACATTCCTGTTCAGCCTCACGTTGGTTTTGGTGGCAGCTGATCTCATCGCGATTGCAGCAGCGGTTGTGTGGCTGGTGGTCACAGAGACGTCATGGTCAGCCAGGGCTGCAGATTATTGAGTGGCAGGAATGGAAGTGATGCCAGCGTTCACCGTGGTGGCAGTAGCTGCAGCAACTGTGTGGCTGATGGCGCCCGAGCAGTTCTCAAGGCTGGTGCAAGCTTCTGGAATGGTCGAGGAATCCAGACTATTGAGTTGGGTACATGAAAGTTTGTTATACTTAGTGTTTGACGTCCGATACGGTGTAGAAAAAGTATTTCTTAAGTGTGTGAATTCTTCAGAGGATGTAAAACAGTAGGAGGTTCTTTGCAGTTCTGAGTGCGACCCTCAGCTGAAGCAGGGCCGACTGTAGAGAGATTAGGTGGCGGCACATGGCTACAAGTGTGGGAGCAGGGGATCCGGAAGGAGAACAGTTTCTGGAGGTTTCGAATTCGTAGTAGATACTGGTTGTCCTGTTCAGATCCAAATTGCATTGGTCAGAATGTAGTCTGAAATCTATGTGGGATCAGTTGGCTCTGTAGGCAGACACTGAGGAAGGAGGAAATGTGGCTCTTGAAGCGAGTCTGTTTCATGACATGGCTGAAGAGCTTCAGGGCAGAGATGACCTGGGGGTTGCAGTGAGAGAGAGTCTCACTGCCAGTCAGTCAATCTGGGCTACACACATTGAACTAATGAATGAATCTTAACTCTCAGTGAATTTAGGTGAAGTGCCCTGAAATGGTGTACTGTCTCTATGGCAACAGCATTCATGTACAGGCATTGGAATCTCCACAGTGCTCTACAGGCGACCAGAGACATGGGATCCACTCAAGCGACATCAGAGCAACCTAAACAAGCTGCGGCAGTGCTCTCTTAGATTATCAATCCACCACAGATTTTTTTTTTAAAAATTCCCTCACTGGATACAGTCATCACTGGCTGGCCAGCATTTATTGCCTGTCCCTCATGGTCTCAAGAAGGTAATGCTGAACTGCCGCAGTCCATGTGCTGTAGGTTGTCCCACAATCCTTTTGAGGGAATTCCAAGGTTTTGACCCAGAGACAGTGAAGGAATGGCAATATATTTCCATGTCAAGACAGTGAGTGGTTTGGAGAGCAACAAATAAATTTCAAAAGATACCGTACAACAGCGCTTCACAGGAGGCTCCAAAACACTGAAGATGTCACCTACAAAAAGGAACAAAATATCTGCAACTCAACTTCCCAGCCTGGCAAACTTACCCACGACAATGGCAATTTGTAGATTTGAGCGACAAATCTTTACACAAGCTTTAACTTCTTTCCAGGTATTAGTCCAACAAAGTATGCCCCAATACCTATTGCTTCCAGTTTTAATAAGGCTCCTCAATGCCACACTCGGACTGACGTGGCTTTGATGTCAAGGGTTGTGCCTCTCATCTCCCCTCTGGAATTCAGCTCTTTTGTCAATGTCTGAACCAAGGCTGTAATGAGGTCAGGAGCTGAGCAGGCCTCACAGAATCCAAAATGGGCGTCATTGAGCAGGTTGATGACAGCAATGTTGATGACACCTTCATCACTTTCGTGATGACTGTTGAGTAGACTAACAGGACGGTGATCAGCCAGGTTGATTGATCGTGCTTTGTGTGTATAGGACATTTCTGGGCTATTTTCCACACGGTTGGGTAGATACCAGTGTTGTAACTGTACTCAAACACTTGGTTGAAAGAGTAGCAATTTATGAGAGACAAGCCTTCAGTACAAATTGCCAGAACGTTGTCAAGGTCTGTAGCCTTTGCAGTATCCAGTGTCTCCAACCGTTTCTTGATATCATGTGGCGTGAATCAAATTGGCTGAAGACTGGTATCTCTAATGCTGGGGACCAGTGGAGGAGGCTGAGATGGAAGATTTTTTGCATGAGCTGGAGTCTTTTCTTCTTTCACTCATGTGCCGGGCTCTTCCATCATTGAATATGAGGAAATTTCTGATCATCCTCAAATGTAGAGAAGAATAAAATTCCCTCTCCTCTCAAGGACAGAACCAGAGACTGAATTAGACTGTTCACAACTTAGATTTCATATACGATCTTTCGAGGAGCTTCCAAACATAAATCACCTGCCAGACTATCCCTTCCTAAGCACACCTGCTGAAGCCCTAAGTCAGGCCTTATGTTAATTCTAAACCAACATTCTTCAGACTGGCCTCAAACTGAAGCCTCCATATAAATGCGTGGTGAGCCAAAACTCTGCTATTGTACCCTAATTCATACATAATTATATTCACATTTGTTCTTACTGATTCACATTTCTTAACAGTAAATTAATCTTCATTTTGAAGTACTCAATTTTGTTTTGAAATTCCTTCATTGCCTCAACCCTACCTTAAATCACCCTCAGGAGCACAACATTCTCGACTGTGATCTCCAGCATCTGCAGTCCTCATTTTCCCCTCAGTAACACAATCCCTAATTTCAATTCAAACATCCTGGGTCACTGGTCACTGAGTCAATGGATATTGTCCAGTATCATTCAGAGCTGCTCAGATAACCAAACAGTCTGCATCCATTTGCAGCAAGATGTCGACACCATCCAGGTTTGGGCTGACAAAGAGCAATCGTTGTGATATCCAAAGTCTGGGAAATGACCGATAATAGGAGCAAGAATCAGCCATTTGCCTCAGTAAGCACACTGTACCGTGCAACATGATCATGCCTGATCCTTATTGCAGGGTCTTACACCTGCTCTCTCCATATTCCTGGATACCTTCAGCCTCGAGAAATCTGTGTCTTTCTTGACTATCTCTATTAAGAGAAAATAATGAAAGTTTTCCTCCCTGGTTCTTGAAAACACTGAATCTTATTCCCAAGTTCTGTTCCTTCCTTCACCATCACCAGAGAGCTAGAATGGAGACTCAGGATTCCAAATCTCACGCTCATCTCTTCCCCAGGAACAACAGCACGCCTTTCAGCTTTCTTTTCCTTTTGAAAAATCAAATCAGCTCACAATCACTTCAGAAGATTCAAATCTCCCAACATGGGATTATTTATCCAGTTCTATAAGTTACCCAATATCTGATGGGAATGTCAATTAGAGTGGCAAGAGAGACTAGTGCAGCTCAGGTCTCTCAAAAATCAGAAGGTTTAACACCATATTCTGCATTCTATTCTATTACCTTGATGTATTTATGCAAAGTATGATTTGTCTGGATTGTATGCAAAGCAATATTTTTCATTATATCCTGGTACATGTAACAATAAATCAAAATGAAACACTGGCAATTTCACACATTTACAGTGTCACAATTTCTCATGACAGAAGTGCTCCAAAGATAGAAACCAAACTAATGAGTAATCCAGTGAATACACTGGTGATCTCAGATTGCTAACTCTTACCTTAGGTTTAACACGTTGGACTAGATGTCTACCCTGTGCCTCCTGAACGAGGTCAATCCACTCCTTATCCGCAACAAAATAATAATACGACTCTCCACAATCGTCCTCTATCCCCTCCGTTGTGTCACTCAGATCGTCCTGTTCTCTTTCATCCATGTCTTCATTCTCTCCTTCCTCCCACCCATCACGAACGCCACCCTCTTCATAGAGTGCACCATCAGAGAAGCTCTGTACAGGGAACAAACAGAAAGAGCAGCGTTGCTGTGAAACTTTGTACATTTATTGACCGATTACTGTTTGAAGCCTCACTAACTTTTCATTTCATTCTTGTATCAGTTTTGGTTTGGAGCTATGAAGTGAGGACTGAGCTGAAAGTGATCTTTGGATATGACAAATGGATAGCAGTTTGTGTTTGGGAAAAAGGGAGAGAGAACAAAACAAGCTTTTGGTTGTGTGTGAGGCCAATTCTGGAAGTTAATTGTAGGTTGTTCCTTGATCAAAAAACTCCGGGCTCTTCAACATCTAGGCGTGGAAGGTCCAGGGAGAGCAATTTGTATAAGAATTCTTCTTCAGGAATTGTGAAGAAGGGCTCATGCCCGAAACGTCAATTCTCCTGCTCCTTGGATGCTGCCTGACCTGTTGCGCTTTTCCAGCAACACATTCTCAACTCTGATCTCCAGCATCTGCAGTCCTCACTTTCTTCTAGAGCAATTTGTATAAACAAGTAACAGATGTTTGGCCATTAATAAGGTCAGCACCTGGAAATTGGTTCCAGCAAGTCTGGAGAGATCTTATGCTCCAATAAACGTTGAATGCTAAGTGGGATCTCGAAGAGAGGTGGCAGGGAGAGGTCAAAGTTTGAACTGGATGTTGTACTGTGTTTCTGTGAGAAGGCCTTTTGCTCTTGATGTTCCAGCATGAAGTTTTGAAAGCACACTGCCGAACTTCCCAATACCACCTATTTTAAGTTCAGGTAACAGAAATTAAGTGTTCCTGACTTTGGAGTAAACTGAAAAGATAGCTGATCAACAGCCTCAGAAATATCAACCCAGAAACAAGGTAAGCCCGTGGAACAATATTTCAAGTGGTTTTTGAAAATCTGGCCAGTTTTGTTATTTGTTTTTACTTATCCCTTAAATATGTTTAGCTGTCGGTCTTTTGAACGAGGGGGCTGAAAACAAAAGTTGTTGAATTTACATCATAGACAATTAATTACTTTATTGTGTGAGCTTGCTCTGCTAAAGTCACTGTATTGTTCATACAGAAGAACCTCAATTATCTGAAAGACACGGACGGGCAGTATTTTGTTCACTTAATCAACTTCCAACTATCGAAGGCCAGATAACAATTTAGCCAAGCATCGGGACCTTGTGATCTTGCCGGATAATCCGATATTTGGATAATTGAATGCCAGATAACAGAGGTTCCTCTGTAAATTGCTCAATCTTTTGTTTAAGCTACAGATCCTGTGTCTTGAATTGATTTTTCATACAGTCTGGGATAGGTTATTCAAAAAGTCTGGTTAGGAGCCACTGGGATCAATTGAGGGCCTTTGCGGGTTTCAATTTTACTATGTCTTGAACACAAAGGTCAAACTGCTGATTTGGATCAGCTGTCTGTCACCAAGTCGTAACGTTACCAAATACAGTGACTATACCTGCCAACTGTGCATGCTGATCAACAACTTATTCTCTAGCTGCAAGTTTTACTTCACCAGCTGATCTCAACAATGCTTCAACTACCATTTTAGTTACAAGTGTCAGCTCAGCTGGTAACACATTAGCCACCAAGACGGAACGTAGCAGAGTTAAGCTTCGATCCATGGCATAATTTTCTCTGACAGTCTAACAAAGTACTGAGGGAATATCATCGGTGCAGGTGGAAGGAAATCTCATGGCACTAAGAGATAAGCAGAACCATTCTTTGAAACATCTGAGATGTTACAGCACAGAAAATGAATATCCAACCCAGTACCAGCTGTCCAAATTAGCAGTTTGGTTCACTGCCATTCTTCCACATTTTCCAGTATCGTTGCATATTGCTTCTATTCAAATGAGTCAATATTGTGTTTCAGTTAGCACCAATAATTTAAGAACATAGAAACAGGTCAGTTAGCTTCACTCAGTTCTCTGAACTTGATCACCAATTAACTGGTCACACTCTGCTATGGAACCTGGCGATGTACAGATTGGGCACTGCCTTCAGATATGTAGTTGATTGGTTGACGCTCAAGGATATCGCTGATATAAATGATAAACAACTTCTTTCAACACACTGTACCATCAGGATAGAATTTATCACTTGATCCACCTTGACAACATTAATCAATTAATAGCAATCACTAGGCAGCCAAAGAGCCAATTACCACACTGCATCTGGTTGCAATCCTAAACAGTTAGTTATTTAGTATCAAGGGCCTGGCAGATATCAAAACAAAATGCCACAAACTAACCCTATCACACAAGCAAGGAAGGTCAATGATGCTGCCAAATCTGTGCAGACTGGGTCTTCACTTCACCGACATTATAACACTAGACCTCAAGGCACATAAAAGACACCTGGAGATGATTCCAGGTGCTGCACAAATAAAGTTTCTTCCTTTAGACTAAAAATGAGTTTCAAGTTAACTTCAGTTCACTGTAACAAAAAAAAAGTGCTTGATGTCAAGGAAAGAAACAACATACCAAACAATAAGAGAGAACAGATATATGGGGGGGGGGGGGGGGGGGGGGGGAGAAACGTTGGGACATCAGACATCATGAAAATCTATCAGAAATACCTCAAAGCTGGCACTTCCTGTTTCAATAAAAAAAAATCCAAAGTAAATCACCGATCAATGCACCAAAGTGAAAAACACCTTGGGTAGTGGATAATGCAAGTGAAACAGAGAAGAGAAACAATGTCTTCTCAAACCTTTAGATCAAACAAATAAAGAACTACAACCATTATTTTGATTTTGAAGTATTTAATTCAATTATTCTTTACAACATATGGTGTCTTGAACTCTGCTACATTTTATTTGGAAATCATCCTGATCTGAATTATATTCAGATGCTAGAAATCCTGCAACTCGTAACCCCCCTCAAGCCTCACCACTATCTACAAGTCAAAAGAGCGTGATGGAATACAGATGAAACTCAAAAGATAATTGGGGGAATCACTCAAATCCCATGAATCTGGCCAGAATCCTAAAGGATTAAGTGAAGTATTGTTGAGATATTTGCATTGGCTTTGCTGAAAGCACTGGTTAATCCCATGCTCATCCAAAAGCAACGGGGCAGAATCCTGGTCTGAGCTTTTTTCGGCTGTTTCTCTCACTCTTCAATCTGACTTCCAAAAAGTAGACAAGATTTTCAAGCAGTAACAACCTCATCTACTGAAACACCAGATAACTGACTTAATTGAAATTTGAACGTTAACTAAGAAGAGGATCTTGTCATGTTAGATATACCTCCAAAAAAAAAGTCAGAGCCATGTTAAATTTTACAAAACAGTATGACTTGCAACTGAAAGCATGACCTTGCTTTTTGCTCTTTGTGTTTGACATATGGGTCAGTCTTCATGTCCTTTCCTCCAGGAGTTTGGATAGACTGAGGAGAGGTGATGACTCTCCTAATTTCCCAACCCTGATCATAACTCAAACAAAGACAACAGCTCTCTATTTTTCAGAGCCAAACATGAAGCTCTTACAGACAGTGCTTTCTCCTCCTTGTCTTCATAGCCCTTTCACTCCCTGCATTGCCACCAGTATCATTGATTACTGTAGCAGCCAAAAATATTGTTCACAAAATTCTTTCTGGGAAGGTCCAACAACCCATCAGTTTTTCACTACCAATTATCTGTTGCTTCCATCCACACTGTCCTACCATGATAAAGATTAATTAATACTTTCCAAAACCTAGCCTAAACAAATACAACCCCTTACAAACTTTCACATTTTGAGCTTCTGCCGCCATACCACAGCCCCACCACACACCTTTATATAAACCATTTGCAACAGTGAACAATTTACCTGGATCAGTTTGGTTAATTCTCTTCTTACTCCTGATGACTACAATGAGACTGCCTCGATAGGTGTCCTTCACTAATATGCAGCTCATGTTTCAATCACATAAAATCCAAAGTCATTAACCAGTTATTGTATTACGAGATTACTGAACAAAGACTGGTTTTAATTAATTCCACCGCAGAGTAACAAAGGAGCACGATCACAGCTTAAAAAGCACAGTTGTTATACCTGTCAACAGCCAGCAGGTTGCAGCATTGTGCCACACTCACCAAAACCGTGCACTGGGGAAGAGACAGATGACAAAACAGCAGATTCGGCAGCACATTATCCAGACTAAATGTAAACTCAGCCATCATATTCCTCCAAGGCCACAAAATAAACTGTAGCATGTACAGATTTAAGTGAAGCTGATGATTCAGGAGATAAAGTTGCAAGTTTAAATTCCACTATTAGAATTCAGTCTCCAACATCCCTAACAACAGTGGGTGTACCTATATACCAAGACCGACAGCTCAAGAAAGCAGCTCACCATCACCTGTCATTTAGAGGACAATTAGAGACAGACAATAAATTCTGGCCAATGACATCTGCATCCCAAAAACAAATTTCAAGTAAGTCTAAATCAATAGCACTGGTACGGAGGTAGGCAGAATATTCAATGGAAAGTAAACCACAGCCCATCAGCCCATTCTTTGGGGCTTAATAACAAGCACATTTTAAATTTTACTTCTATTCATGGGCTCTGGATTGTCCATTAGTAACATAATTCACAACTGTGCACACTAAACACAATAGTTTTTCTTCCATTTATGCAATGTGGATGTCACGAGCTGAACCAGTATCTATTGCCTGGCCCTAGGTTCCTTTGAAAAGGTGATGATGAGCTGCCTTCTTGAGTCCATGTGCCATAAGTAGGCCCACAATGCAACTAGAAAAGGAGTTTCAGGACTTTGGTCTAATGACACATTTCCAAATCAGGATGGGGAGTGATTTGGAACTTACAGGTAGTGGTTTTCCCATGGATTCGCCACCCTTATCCTGCTGAATGGTTGTGGTCATGCCTAAGGATCTTTGGTGAATTTCTGCAATGCAACTTATAAATGGGACACCACTGCTACTGAGTATCCATAAATCAGTGGAAGCAGTGAACATTTGTGGATGTGGTACCAATCAAATGGGCTGTTAAGTTCTGGATGGCATCAAGCTTCTTGAGCGTTTTTGGAGCTGTATTCATTTTGGCAAGCGGGAGATATTCCATCGCACTCCTGACTTGTAGTTTGCAGATGGTAAGCCAAGAGTGCAGCGCTGGAAAAGCACACCAGGCCAGGTAGCATCCAAGGAGCATGAGAATCGACGCCTCAGACACAAGCCCTTCAAGAGGATTCCTGATGAAGGGCTTGTGCCAGAGTAGATACGCCTGCTTCTCGGATGCTGCCTGGCCTGCTGTGCTTTTGTAATGCTGCTCTGTCAGCTCTGATCTCCAGCATCTGCAGTCCTCAGTTTCTCCTGGTAGATGATGGACAGGCTTTGGGGTGTCGGATGGTGAATTACTCAATGCAGAATTCCTCACTTCTGACCTGCTCTTTCAGCGACAGAATTTGGACAGTCCAGTTCAGTTTCTGGTCAACAGTAATGACCTAAATGTTGATAGTGTGGGATTCAGTGATACCCCCAAGGCAATTATCATGCTCCATTGACTATTTTTTAAGGAGATATTTAGCAGTCATATTTATGCAAAAATCATCTCATTATTCTTCATCTCTCCAAAACCATCCCACAAGAGGATTAGGGTTTGGAAAAGGTCGTCACATTCAGACAGAAAGCGTGGTAAACTTAACTGACAATTATCATCTTGATTTTGACAACCTTCTTTCCACTTGCCCCTCTTTCACTGACATGGCAGGACTCGGAGGTGGCTACAGAAAAACAGCAAGGCAGATTAGCTGAATGGTGATAGATTGGGAAAATGGGGAGGTACAAGATGACCTAGATGTTCTTGTCCACCAACTGGCAAAAGTGAGGAGGCAGATGCAGCAGGCACTGAAGACAAGACAACATCTGGATTATAGTTTCATCAAAGGAAGGATGTCTGGCTAGAGAGGGAGTACAACAAAGGTTAAGCGCAGCAGATCAGGCAGCATCCAAGGACCAGGAGAATCGACGTTTCGGGCATAGACCCTTCTTCAGGAATGCCCGAAACGTCGTGCTCCTGCTCCTTGGATGCTGCCTGACCTGCTGCGCTGTTCCAGCAACACATTTTTCAGCTCCGATCTCCAGCATCTGCAGTCCTCACTTTCTCCTAGTACAACAACGGTTACCTGACTAGTTTCTGCGATGGCAAGACTGACATATAAAGAGAGACTGGATTGGTTAACGCTAATTCACTGGAGTTCAGAACAATGAGGGGTTGATCTCACAAAATCCCTATAACATTCAAACAGGACTAAACTGGATAAGAAAGAGACAGAGGCACATAGCACAGAAATAGGCCCTTTGGCCCAACTTGCCCATGCTGAGCAGGTTTCCTAAACTGAACTAGTCCCATTTCCTGCTTTTGGCCCATAAGCCTCTAAATATGTTTCCTACCCATGTATCTGCCCAAATATTGTAATTGCACTCACTTCTACCACTTCCTCTGGCAGCTCATTCCATATACGCACCATCAACTGCACATAAAAGTTGCCCCTCAGGTCCCTTTTGAATCTTTTCTCCTCTCACCCTGATTCCCATTGATTCCAGTTTTCCTGGGGCTCCTAGATGCCACACTTGGTCAAATGCAACCTTGATATCAAGGGCTGTCACTCTCGCCTCCCCTCTGGAATTCAGCTGTTTTGTCCATAAAGTCATAGAAATGTACAGCATGGAAACAGACACTTCGGTCCAACCCATCCATGCCAACTAGATATCCCAACCCAATCTAGTCCCACCTGCCAGCACCCGGCCCATATCCCTCCAAACCCTTCCTATTCATATACCCATCCAAATGCCTCTTAAATGTTGCAATTGTACCAGCCTCCACCATTTCCTCTGGCAGCTCATTCTATACACGTACCACCCTCTGCATGAAAAAGTTGCCCCTTAGGTCTCTTTTATATCTTTCCCCTCTCACCCTAAACCTATGCCCTCTAGTTCTGGACTCCCGACCCCAGGGAAAAGACTTTGCCTATTTCCCCTATCCATACCCCACATAATTTTGTAAACTTCGGAGGTCATCTCTCAACATGCAGGAAGAATGTTCTCAATGACCAGAGACACAAAAACCAGGTCTCATAAGACCTTAAGACATCAGAGCAGAATTGTGCAATTCAGCTTGAATCTACTCTGCCATTCAGTTATGCCTGATACGTTTGTCAACTCCATTTCTCCTGCCTTCTCCCCATCGCACTTGATCCTCTTATGAATCAAGGGCCTCGGTCTTAAATACACGAAATGACATTGCCTCCACAGCCCTCTATGGTCATGGTCACAGATTCAACCAGCCTCTGGCTGAAGCAGCCGTTGGCATGTGTTTTCAAACTTCTGAATCATCTGCCCGATGGAATAGAGCATAACCGGGGTGGGAAGGATCTTTGATTATGGTGGTTGCTTTCCCGAGGCGGGAGAAGTGAGACAGAGCCAATGGCAGAAGGCTGGTTTACGTGGTGGACTGGGCTATGTTCACAGCTCTCTGTAACTTCTTGCAGTCTTGGGCAGAGCAGTTGCCATAGCAAGCTGTGATGTATCAGGACAGAATGGTTTATATGATGTTTCTCTAAAAGCTGGTAGGAGCCATTGCAGACATGCTGAACTTCCTTAGCCTTCCGAGGAAGAGGAGGAGTTGGTGTGCTTTTGCAATTGTAGTGTTGACGTGGATGCACCAGGATAGATTGTTGTTAATATTTACTCCTAGGAACTTGAAGATCTTGACCACTTCCAACTCGGCACCATTGACAGGGCCGTGTCCTCTACTCCATTTCCTGAAATTGATGACCAACTCCCTCTTTTTGCTGACTTTGAGGGAGTGAGTGTTGTCTTTACACCATACTATTAAGCTATCTCTTTCCTGTACTCTGTCTCATCATTGTTTAAGATCCAACCCACAACAGCTGTATGATCAAATTTGTAAATGGAGCGAGAGCGGAATTTGGCCATACAGTCATGTGTGTATGAAGAGTAAGGGGCGAAGTAAAGATCATTGTGGAGGAGATGTTATGGCCTATCCTTACTGATTGCATTCTGCAGGTCAGGAAGTAGAGAATCCAGTTGCAGTGGAGGGAGCAGATTCCAAAGTCTTTGGAGAAGAGTTTGGCTGGACTTATGGTACTGAAGGCAGAGCTAAATTCAATAAATAAGAGACTAATGTAGGCCTTCTTGTTATCCAGATGTTCCAGGGATGACTGTAGGGCCTGGGAGATGGCAACTGCTGTGGACTTATCATCCTTTATCCCGACTCTGTACCTTCTGCCAGTCAACCATTCCTCAACTAATCATCTTGTCTTCTTTAGCTGTCTTCTGAGGAGCACCTCAAAAGGTCTTCTGGAAATCCAAATAGATCACATCTAGGGGTTCTCCTTTGTCTAATTTGTTTATTCGCACTTCCAAGAATTCTACACCATTTGTCAGGCATGATGTCCCCTTGACGAGGCACCACTGACTCAGCTCTACTTTACCGTGCACTACCACATACTTTGCAATTTCATTCTTGCTAACGGGTCCTAAGATCTTACCAACGGCTGAGGTTGTGTTAACCAGCCTATGCTATCCTGCCTTCTGCCTCCCTTCCTTCTCAAAACAAGATTGTGACATTTGCCAATCTTCTGAGACCCACCTTGACTCCAGTGATTTATTTCTCAATAGGAAATAGGGCTGCAACAACCACATCATGTAAATGAAATAAAAAGGGTATTCAAGGACAAGCAACAGTGAGTTTTAAAGAATGTTTTAAGAGAGAGAAAGTTAGAGGTGCAAAAACATTTTAGGTATTGAATCCTAAAGTCCATGGGGAAGGCAGCTGGAGGCATCCCAATCCCAATCCCTCCATGGTGATGCGATTAAAATTAGTGCTGCCAAATGAGTAGAATTGGAGATCAAGAGTGTTCTTGGAAGGTTATACAGTTGAAGGAAACTAGCAGGATTGGGAAGTTTATGTAGCTTTTTTTAAAATCAGAAAAATAAATTGGTCCTGCAGCACAGATCTGAACTGGAAAATAATCCCTGCGCCACATTATTTCTTGGTAAACAATTATGGTTTCATGGAGGCATGCTTCAAACTAGCCTCCCTCTCCTACTTATGGCCTTTCAATCCTTCAGGAACCCACCACAGATAGAAATGAGAAATCCTGATACCAATGCCTCCCAGCAACATTTGCCCTTAGCTGCCAAGTTGGAGTGCAGATGTTGACTTACACTATCAGAGCTGCTGGACAGGCCTTGCGTACTGGTCTCTGTACTCAGCTTACTGGCATGGCACAGCAGTAGCTCACAGTTCCTTTCCAAAAGATGGCCCGTGATGCCTTTGATATGCAGGAGGTCATCCAGCGATGAAAAGCCTTTCAATTCCTAAAATTATGGTTTGGATAGGAATCAAAGAACAGAAAATCGCATGAGTAACAGGAACAGGACAAACATTATAGGAGTCTCATTATAACAACACATTTCAGCTGCACAATGATCGTCAGTGCTCACCCTCTTGATGCCATTATGTTTATGCCAGGTCTAGTATCCAATACAAATATTTCCTTGACCTGGGCAACATCGTTGAGCAAGACTCAAAATTCTTGAATGCACAAGCAAATTTTATCTCCCCCCAGCCCCAGATCAAACTGAACTTCCTCCTCCTCCTGTTTTGTTCACAAACCTTTTGTGATACTATATCAAACTTGTTCTTAAGATCCATGTTACAAAAAAAAATCACCTTTCAACAATCTTCTGTTAGTTTAAAAAAATTGATTGGAATCACCGAGTACAATCTTACAAAGCTGTGTTGGCTCATCCTCATTTCTGCCCAACACAAGGTTCTTTGAACCTTGTTCGTAAAATCTTCCCAACCACTGACGCTAAACTAGCTGGCCTGTTGCTCATAGAGCAGCCCTTGCACCCTTTCTTCAATAACGTGCCACTCTCCAATCCTCTGGCACCTCATCTATATCAATGCAAGGTTGAAAGATTAAGGTAAGCCATTCTGCAATTGCAAATCCAACTTTCTTCAGCAAACTGATCCAAGGCATCTGGACCTGGCAACTTATACAGATACAGACAGGATGTAATGAATAGTTAGCTATAGATTTACAACCCATCCATTATCACCACAGATCCACTTCTAATGATCTTACATCAGCTTCCTCTGCCTCAGTAAACACCAACACAAAGCATTCAGATTTATAGGTTCACCCTGTTCATGTCACTTTCCTAAAAAACAACCCATCCTTTCAGGGAATGTGGGCATCACTGCCGGTCAACACTTGTGGCCCATCCTTATAGCTCTCAAACCACACTGCGACAAGACCTGGATACATACATCAGCCAGATGGGTCAGGATGGCAGATTTCCTTCTGAGGAACTTTGTAAAATGAAAACAGAAGCATCTTCCAGCACAAAGCCTTTTATTTCTGGGCCCCATCACTTGTCAAATTTTAATACGTCAGAGTCATAGAGATTTACAGCATGGAAACAGACCCTTTGGCCCAACTCGTTCATACTGACCAGATATCCTAAATTAATTAGTCCCATTTTTCAGCATTTGATGCATACCCTTCTAAATCCTTCTTATTCATGTACTCATTCAGATGCCTTTTAAATGTTGTAATTGTACCAGCCTCCACCACTGCCTCTGGCATCTCATTCCATACATGCACCACCCTCACATGTTGAACCTTTTCCCCTCGAGTTGTGGACTCCATCACCCCAGGGAAAAGACTGTCTATTTACCCTATCCATGCCCCTCATGATTTTAGAAATCCTCAGCCTCTGACTCTCCAGGGAAAATAGCCCCAGCCTATTCAGGCTCTCCCTACAGCTCAAACTCTCATCCCTGGCAACACCCTTATTAATCTTTTCTGATCCCTTTCAAATTTCCTGTTGTAGGAAGACCAGAATTGAATGGCTTATCCAGAAGTGGCCTCACCAATGTCCCATACAGCTGCAACATGACCACCCAAACCCTCTACTCAATGCTCTAATCAATAAAGGAAAGCATACTAAACGCCTTCTTCAATATCCTACCTACCTGCGACTCCATTTTAAAGGAACTATGAACCTGCACTCCAAGGTCTCTTTGTTCAACAACATTCTACAAGACCTTCACATTAAATGTATAAGAATGCCCTAAATTGTGTTTCAAAAACACAGCACCTCACATTTATCTAAATTAAGCTCCATCAGCTCATCTGATCAAGATCCTACTGTACTCGGAAGTAACCTTCTTTGCTAGGCGCAAGTGGATACTGCAGATGTTGGAGATTAGAGTCAAGATTAGAGTGGTGCTGGAAAAGCACAGCAGGTCAGGCAGCATCCGAGGAGCAGGAAAATCAACATTTCAGGGAGGAGCCCTTTATCAGGAATAAGGCTGGGAACCTCAGGGGTGGACAGATAAATGGGAGGGGGTTGGGGCTAGGAAGGTAACTGAGAGCTCAATAGGTGGATCAAGGTGGGGGTGAATGTGCTAGGTTGGAGAGGAGGGTGAAGCAGATCGGTGCAAAGGAAGATTGACAGGTGCGACAGGTCATGAGGACGGTGCCGAGCTGGTTGAAGAGCATCAGGGCAGAGGAGATGACCAGGGATTGCGGTCCTCATGACCTGTCCCACCTGTCAGTCTTCCTTCCCATTTATCTGCTCCACCCTCCTGTCCGACCTATCACCTTCACCGCCACCTCCATCTACCTATTGCACTGAGCTATCAGCTTCCCCACCCCAGCCCCTCCCAATTATCTCTCCATCTCACAGGCTCCCAGCCTCATCCCTGATGAAGGGCTTTTGTCCAAAACGTCGATTTTCCTGATCCTCAGATGCTACCTGACCTGCTGTGCTTTTCCAGCACCACTCTAATCCTAACTTTCTTTACTGTTCACTACACTACACCTCCAAATTTGATGTCAACTGCAAGTTTACTAACCGTTCCTTCTGTATTCACCTCCAAATCATTTATACAAATGACAAAAAGCAGTGAACCCAGCACCAATCTTTCTGGCACAATGCTGGTCACAGGCATCTAGTCTGAAAAGCAACTATCCACCTGTCTCCTACCTTCGAGCCAGTTATTTATCTGGATGGCTACTTCTGCCTGCATCCCACGTGATCTAACTTTGATAATCAGTCTACCATGAGGAACCTTGTCAAATACCTTCCTGAAGTCCATATGGAGCACATCCATTCTCTGCCTTCTTCAATCCTCTTAGTCACTTGCTCAAAAACTGGTCAAGCAGCATCTGAGAAGCAGGAGACTTGATGTTTTGAGCATAAGCTCTTCGTCAGGAAATACCGACTCTCCTGCCCCTTGGATGCTGCCTTACTGGCTGTGCTTTTCCAGCACCATTTTTTTTAACTCTGATCTCCAGCATTTGCAGTCCTCACTTTCTCCTGAACTTTGGGATGCCTTTTCTCTCCCTCATTACTGTTTTGTCAGTAATATATTAGTAGAATATTTCTGGATTCTCCTTAACCCTATTTGCCAGTTATCTCATGTCCTCTTTTTGCCCTCCTGATTTCCCTTGACTATTCACCTATTGCCCTTATAATTATCAATTTTTTGCTATACCTTGTTGATTATACCTCCCTTTCATTTGACTCACAATTGTTTTTAGGACAAAAGTTATTTGTATCTCAACACACCTGCCATTTCTTGTTTTTCATTATTAATTCTCTCAACCACGGCTCCTCTTAGTCATCCTTAACATTTAAACCTTGCTAATTTCCTCAGATTATAAATTACACTTTTTTTAAACATCATTTTAAGACTCATCTGTTGACCTGCCATTATTCTTCTAGAAAGATTTTTCTTTGAGTTTAACAGCAAACGTTACTTTTTCATTATTTCACCACGATGGTGCTGTCTTCTGAAATCTCTCACAGGAAAGTATCTGAGTTGGATCAGACTGAATCACTGTTTCAATAAATATACATGTAGCGGACTAAATGGCCTACATCAATCTCACACGTTTTAGTCCTCGCCCTCTAATCATCCCAACCACCTCGATAGCCATGCTCTCCCCTAACCACTCCTGTTTCTCCCCCTGCCTCCCACTGCTCCCCTTCCCCCCCGAACTCCCTTCCCCCTTTCTCTTCACCTCTCTCCTCCTCACGATGGCTCTCGCCCTCTTCCTCCCGATCCCAAACAGCGCCGTTTCCAGTTCTTCGGCGCTTGCCCTGTTCACATCGACTTTCTCGGGCGACTCCATGGAGTTAGGCCGCGAGGCCTCGATCTTTCGCCTATTATTCGACCGGTCGGCGTCAGTCGATTCAGGGGAATGCCAGATTTTGTCGCCTGCCCTCAGGTCCAAGCAGGTGCTTTACGGATTAAGTGAAGGGATTACTTCTTCCACTCCCCAGGGATTTTCACCCAAAACTTTCCTGAGGAAAAGCGGCGCCAGAAACCGGCAGAAAAACAAACGGAAAACCCGCCACTTCCGCTGGCTGCCGGTCAGCAAACCCACACCCATTGGCTGAGGCTGCTGTCAATCATTCGGCCACAGCTCTGATTAGTTATTATAACCACGCCGACTGGGCAATGCCCCATTTCTACTGGCCAGAATCGATGTCCATTAGCGATCAAACGCCTATCAGAATCCGAAAACTCTATTTCCCCGCCTACTATCCAACGCACCTGAATGGTTAACACAACAGCCACTCACAATCACCCAATGTTTCATTGGTCAATCCACCCGTCCCTCAATGTTTCTCGCACCAGTCAGATTGAGCTGCATTCAGATTAGCTGAGAGAAATGCCGGTCAAGGCAGCACTTCACTGATTGGGTACTGTCCACCCCGCTTGGCTATATCCAAACATCGCGTTTGTTTCTTTTCTTTATTTGCCTGAACTTTATTTGAAGGCTTGGAATTAGAGACCATAACACGAACCTCGACCGGATACTGCCTCGATGGTTTTATTGTAAGTCAGACTATAATGGCCGCCCGGACAGCGCCCTCTCCCTCCGTTCTATTGGTTAACCGACATGGCAATCATTCATTCTATCACCCATTGGCTACTGCAAGCACTGGGGCAGGATTCCGGGCGCGCGGTGGCACGTGGTCACCTGGGAGCGGCACAAGTGTAGACAGCGCATACTGCGCTTGCGCACTTATTGCAGTCTGCTCCTCCCCGTGCGAATGGGCAGTTTTTCTAAACAATAACATTAGGTGGGAGACAGTGAGGTCTGTAGATGCTGGAGATCAGCGTTGAGTGTGTTGCTGGAAAAGTTTAGCAGGTCCGAGGACTAAGATAATCGACGTTTCGGGCCGGAGCTCTTCATCAGAACTGAGGCTGGGAGCCTTGGGGGTGGAGATGTAAATGGGAGGGGGAGGGGGAGGGGGAGGGGGAGGGGGAGGGGGAGGGGGAATGGGAGGGGGAGGGGGAGGGGGAAGGGGGAAGGGGGAGGGGGAAGGGGGAAGGGGGAGGGGGGAGGGGGGAGGGGGAGGGGGGAGGGGGAGGGGGCTGCTTTGTTATTACACATGTCCAGCTTTCACAATAGACTCATAGAGATGTACAGCATGGAAACAGAGCCTTCGGTCCAACCCGTCCATGTCAACCAGATATCCCAACCCAATCTAGTCCCACCTGTTAGCACCCGGCCCATATCCTTCCAAACCCTTCCTATTCATATCGGTAAAAACGATGACTGCAGATGTGAGAAACCAGATTCTACATTAGAGTGGTGCTGGAAAAACACAGCAGTTCACGCAGCATCCGAGGAGCAGGAAAATCGACATTTCGGGCAAAAGCTCCCTATTCATATACCCATCCAAATGCCTCTTAAATGTTGCAATTGTACCAGCCTCCACCACTTCCTCTGGCAGCTCATTCCATACACGTACCACCCTCCGTGTGGAAAAAGTTACCCCTTAGGTGTCTTTAATATCTTTTCCCCGCTCACCCTAAACCTATGCCCTCCACTTCTGCACTCCCCGACCGCAGGGAAAAGACTTTGTCTATTTATCCTATGCATGCCCCTCAATTTTGTAAACGTCTATAAGGTCACCCCCTCAGCCTCTGACGCTCCAGGGAAAACAGCCCCAGCCTGTTCATCCTCTCCCTGTAGATCAAGTCCTCCAACCCTGGCAACATTCTTGTAAATCTTTTTGGAACCCTTTCAGTTTCACAACGTTTCCGATAGGAAGGAGACCAGAATTGCACGCAATATTCCAACAGTGGACAAACCAATGTCCTGTACTCCCAACTCCTGTACTCAATATGCTGACCAGTAAAGGAAAGCATACCAAACACCTCCTTCACTATCCTATCTACCTGTGACTCAACTTTCAAGGAGCTATGAACCTGCACTTGAAGGTCTCTTTGTTCAGCAACACTCCCTAGGACCTTACCATTAAGTGTACAAGTCCTGCGAAGATTTGCTTTCCAAAAATGCAGCACCTCGCATTTATCTGAATTAAACTCCAACTGCCACTTCTCGGCCCATCTGGTCACAATCCTGTTGTAATCTGAGGTCACCCTCTTTGCTGTCCACTACACCTCCAAGTTTAGTGTCATTTGCAAACTTACTAACTGTACCTCTTATGCTCGCATCCAAATAATTTATGTAGATGACAAAAAGTAGAGGGCCTAACACCGATCCTTGTGACACTCCACTGGTCGTAGGCCTCCACTCTGAAAAACAACCCTCCACCACCACCCTCCGTCTTCTACCTTTGAGCCAGTTCTGTATCCAAATGGCTAGTTCTCCCTGCATTCCATGAGATCTAACCTTGCTAATCAGTCTCCCAGGAGGAACCTTGTCGAACGCCTTACTGAAGTCCATATAAATCACATCTACCACTCTACCCTCGTCAATCTTCTTTGTTACTTCTTCAAAAAACTCAATCAAGTTTATAAGACATGATTTCCCACGCACAAAGCCATGTTGACTATCCCTAATCAGTCCTTGCCTTTCCAAATACATGTACATCCTGTCCCTCTGGATTCCCTCCAACAACTTGTCCACCACTGAGGTTAGGCTCACTGGTCTATAGTTCCTGGCTTGTCTTTACTGCCCTTCTTAGACAGTGGCACCACGTTTGCCAACCTCCAGTCTTCCGGCACCTCACCTGTGACTATTGATGATACAAATATCTCAGCAAGAGGCCCAGCAATCACTTCTCAAGCTTCCCACAGAGTTCTCGGGTACACCTGATCAGGTCCTGGGGATTTATCCACCTTTAACCGTTTCAAGACATCCAGCACTTCCTCCTCTGTCATCTGGACATTTTGCAAGATGTCACCATCTATTTCCTGACAGTCTATAGCTTCCATATCCTTTTCCACAGTAAATACTGATGCAAAATATTCATTTAGTATCTTCCCCATTTTCTGTGGCTCCACACAAAGGCTGCCTTGCTGATCTTTGAGGGACCCTATTCTCTCCCTAGTTACCCTTTTGTCCTTAATATATTTGTAAAAACACTTTACTTAGCTCTCAAGAAAAATCAGACAACACATGAAAGAGAAATGAATAGACACTCATGGCTAGTAGGCAAAAGTAAGGACTGCAGATGCTGGAAACCAGAGTTTAGATCAGAGTGGTGCTGGAAAAGCACAGCAGGTCAGGCAGCATCTGTGAAGCAGGAAAATCGATGTTTCAGGCAAAAGCCCTCATCAGGAATAGAGGCAGGAAGTCTCCAGAGTGGAGAGATAAATGGGGCTAGTATGTTTAACATTTATGGAAGAGACAAGTTTAAAGCTTTGAATACCTGGAAGGATTAGATTGTCACATGACCATATCTGATGGAGTTTAGAACAGTCAGAGGTATAACAAAATTAAGAACTGCAGATGCAAGAGATCTGAAATACAAGTAGAAATTGCTGGAGAAACTCAGCAGATCTGACAGCATCTGTGGGGAAAAAGCAGAGTTAACGTTTACAGTCCAGTGGTTCTTTATCAAATCACCAGACTCAATCAGAAGTGACTTCTTTTCTCAGGCCACAACAGCAAGGTTGTGTTGAAGCTGTACAAGACTTTCGGAGGCTACAGTTGGAGTTGTGTGTTCGTTTCTGGTCACTGTACTGTCGGAAGGATGTGATTGCACTGGAGGGGGTGCAGAGGAGATTCACCAGGACACAGCACTTCAACTATAAAGAGAGGTTGAATAGGCTTGGGTTGGTTTCTTAACAGAGAAAGCCAAGAGGGGGACCTGATAGTGATGTATAAGATAATTAAAGACATGGACAGGCTAGATAGAAATCAGCCTTTTCTCTTGGTCAATAACAAGGAGCACATTTTTGTAGTGCAAGGCAGGAGGTTGAGGGGATTTGTGAAAGTCTTTTTTCCACATCGAGGATGGTGGATGTCTGACATGCATTGCCTGGGAGGGTAGCTGAAGTAGGAAAACTCACAACCTTTAGAAATAATTGGAAAAGCATTTGAAGTGTCACACCACTCAAGGCTATTGCAGAATTCACATTGTTTTGTCAGTACAGACTTAATGGGCCAAAGGACCTCTTTTGTACGATGTGATTCTATGAAAGTCAAGACCCTTTACTTAGTTTTAGGGAAGGGCCAACTGGAATCAAAGTGATATTGTAGACTCATTACAAAGTCCTTCTCAGTCATTGCTGTTTACTCAAGACTTTTGATGACCCATCATCAAAATTTATATGAAAATACAAAATTCAAAATCTACAAATTAATCACAAGTACAAAAACCTAACCGGCACAGATTCCAATCAACTCGAGCAGTCCAAAAGTGTACACACCCTCAGATCACTGCTTCTCTATGCACGGGCCAAACTCTGCCTTCTTCGTGAGGTATTACAAAATCCTTGTGAATCATCCCATTTGAAAAAGGCAGCAAAAGAATACTGAATGTCTTGTTTTCTACAGTTCTGCATCAGTCTGTGGGGAAACACCCTCCCTCCGTAATCTCTGTTCTCACATTCTGTAGTTTACTCAATCTCCAGAGGATCTCAGCGTTTTTTGTAAAGGCAAGGCTTTAGTTGCAGACGAGGAAGTTTCCCTTTCTTCACAGGAGACCCATTCTTCATGAAGTCAAACAGATAAAAGTATCTGTTCTGCGTGTCCTGTGGGAACGAGCAAACAACATGCCTGAGCACCGAAATATCACATGATACAATGAAGTTTCTAGGCCAGGACCACCCCCTCTCCAGAGACCAGCTGTCCCTCCCCGAATCATCCCTGCTGACTATTCCCACAACCAACTCCCACCACTAACTCTGACCACTGATATCCCCAACCAGCCCCTGCCATGACACCAGCTCCAAAACTGGACTAAGAAACTCAACCTCATTACAAGAACCTCTCCTTCCACAACAGTACACATTCCCCACTCCTTCCCCAAAACCAGCAGCCCATCACCAAGTCACCCTTTACTTCCAAGTGGAAAGTCCTTGACACTGATCCAGTTCTCTCAGAGCCAGCTGTTAAGTGTGATCAGAATCTTAGAATCCCCACAGTGTGGAAACAGGATCTTCAGCCCAACAACGTGAAAGTGAGGACTGCAGATGCTGGAGATCAGAGTCTAGATTAGAGTGGTGCTAGAAAAGCACAGCAGATCAGGCAGCATCCGAGGAGCAGGAATATCGATGTTTCAGGCAGGAGCCCTTCATCAGGAATGAGGCTGGAAGCCTTGGGGATGGAGAGATAAATGGGAGGGGGGTGGGGCTGGGGCTGGGGAGAAGGTAGCTAAGAGTGCAATAGGTGGATGGAAGGAAGTGAGGATAAAGTGATAGGTCGGAGAGGAGGGTAGAGTGGATAGGTGGGCAGTTAAGGCAGGTCATGAGGATGGTGCTGAGCTGGAAGGTTGGAACTGGGGTAAGGTGGGGGGAGGGGAAATGAGGAAACTGGTGAAGTCCACATTGATGCCCTGGGGTTGAAGTGTTCCAAGGCAGAAGATGAGGCGTTCTTCCTCCAGGTGTCAGGTGGTGAGGGAGCGGCGGTGGGGGAGGCCCAGGACCTGCATGTCCTCAGCAGAGTGGGAGGGGGGAGTTGAAACATTCGGTCACAAGGCGGTGAGGTCGATTGGTGCGGGTGTGTCAGAGATGTTCCCTAAAGCGCTCTGCGAGAAGGCATCCAGTCTCCCCAATGTAAAGGAGACAATAAATGACATTAGTGGAAGTGCAGGTGAAACTTTGGTGGATGTGGAAGGCTCCTTTGGGGCCCAACAAGTCCACACTGATCCTCCGTAGAGTAAGCCATCCAGAATGATTCTCCTACCCTATTATCCTATATTTTCCCCTGACTAATGCACCTAATCTGCACATCCCTGAACACTATGGGCAATTTAGCCTGGCCAACCCACCTAATCTGCACACCGTTGGATTGTGGGAGGAAATCAGAACACCCAGAAAAAACCCACACAGACATGGGGAGAATGTGCAAACTTCACAGAGAGGTTGGAATCGAACTTGGGTCCCTGGCACTGTGAGGCAACAGTGCTAACCAGTGCGCCACCATGCCACGCCCTGAAACTTTTTTTTTCACTTGACCTGCTCAAATGTGGACTATTAATCTCATGGGATGAGAGGGATTTATTAAAGGAAATGAAGGTGATAGCTGAAGTAATTCCATAGAGTCTGGTATTTGTCACCAAGTCCACCCTTTGTTTATACATGGCGCGTCCTTGACATTGATCCAGCTCCTTCAGAGCCAGCTCTCAGTGAACAGAACCTCTGACACTCCTGGTTTTTTTTCTCCCTTTTTACCCCCACACTACTGCCTAACTGCGGTAGTGGAAACTCTGTTTATAACAGTCAGCCAGGGCTACCTGACTGAACCAGGTTAACAGCCCCAAACAGGGAACACATTCTATGATGTCCACCTGGCTGACCTTGTTACAATCACTACAATCCCTACCCCCGATTAGTCAAGTCAAGCGTGGTTTTAAACGATACCTTTGAAATCAGTTTAAAACCAAGAGATCCAAGGACACTGGTAAAACTCCGAACATCTTCAAATCTGCTGGCCACTTCAGCAATCTTCAGAATCCCCCTGGTCAAACAGAAAGATCCAGAGATGGATAGCATATCAACTGTGAACCTGTTGCACTGGCCCCAGGGTCATTTTCACGATCAGCTCTTCCTCCTTCATCCACCAACACAATAAGTCCATGGTCGCTCTCCCACGCCTCTCCACCCTCACCACTCTTTCTTCCCTCCTGCTGTTGTCCCCTCAGGTTACTGGTGTCAAAAGAGTTAAACAGCTGAAGCCCACCTTTCAGCTCTCCTGTATTCCAGATTAAAACATTTTCTAACTTCTCTCCAAAATTCAAAAGCAGGTCTCAAAGGGGCTATAGAAATAAATCTTTTTAGGAGGCATACGAGAGATATGCAGGATTTGAGAGTTAGATTAGGAAAATGCAGCGGAGTTGAAAGGACCTGATCCAATGTGTTGAGTGACTAAGTGAAAGGGAGTCACCGAGCTTACCCTGGTTGAAGGATACGATTGGCCTCTCTCAGGAAATCCACAAGATTCGTGCCCATCAGTGCAAGACAGAAGACAACGATATCAACTGATTCAGCATGCAGAGGAACCTGAAGCACCACAAGCAAGATGTCAAAAGCAAGCTCAGTTTCTTTGAAAATCAGAGAAGAGCACCCACTGAGTACATCAAAGAACAGTCCAGTTAGTCCCTGCTCTTTGCCTGAACCTTCAATTCTTTTCCCAAATGTTTTGTTTTCACGAACAGTGTATTGCTGACAAAACAAGCAGTTATTGCTCATCCCTAACTACATCCAGAAGAGGTGGCAAATATGTTCTAATAAATACAAGTTCTCAGAACACTGAGCCAAACTGCTGAGCCACCCACGAAGCAACACATGACAGATAAAGAAATGGCAAACATCAAGTCCAATCAGAATAGAGAACACTAAAAAGCCCAAATTCGTGGTGCTTTATCCCAATGTACATGGTTGATGGTTTGAATACACAAATAGAGGTAATTGGGTATAGTTTAGTTGTGGTAACAGAAACAATTGGCAACTGCATATCCAACAAATTATACATCTAGGAGACACAAAGAAAGAAAGAAAAGGAAGTGGGCTAACACTTCTCATGCAGGTCGACATCATTACATGGCTGAGAAATGATCTTCGATTGAAGGATCAAGATGGAAAATCAATCTGGGTGGAGTTAAGAAAGAGCAAGGGGAAAACATAGTGGGAGTTCTTTAGATCAGATTCCCTACAATATGGAAACAGGCCCTTTGGCCCAACAAGTCCACACCAACCCTCTGAAGAGTAATCCACCCAGACTCATTGCCCTACCCTATCTTTACCCGACTAATGTACCTAACACTGGGCAATTTAGCATGGCACATCTTTGGATTGTGGGAGGAAACCAAAGCACCTGGAGGAAACCGACACAGACACGAGGAGAATGTGCAAACTCCACACAGAGAGTCACCCGAGGCAGGAATTGAACCCAGGTCCCTGACACTGTGAGACAGTAGTGTCTAACCACTAAGCAACTGTGCTGCCTGTTTATAGAACACCAAGTAGTAATGTTGGACACACTGTGAAACCCGAAAGTAGAGATGTATGTAACATGGATAGCAGAGTAGTGGACCACCTTAAAACATCTTCCATTGTTCCTCTACCGTATTTTCAGCTAAATAAGTTTCCCAGTCTACTCCAACCAACTCTGCACTCATCCCCAAAAAATTATCTTTGTTGAAGTCGAGCACAATTGTTTCCAGCCCTAGTTTCTCACTCTGTATTATGTCACATTATGGTCATGATTCCCGAGGGGGTCTTTTGCTCTGACATCATTCATGAAACCAGTTTCATTGCATACCACCAGATCCCTCACCTGATACAGATATTGTTCTGCCAACTGTCCCAAATACATGCTATGAATTCTACCTCATGGTTACCTTTTCTAATTTGATTTTCCCAAATAAAAGATGTTTAAATTCACTCATGATTAATGTACTAGCTAGTTTAGGAGGTAATAAGGAAGGCAAGTGGAATGTTGGCCTGAATGTCAAAGGGAATTGGGTAGAAAAAGACAGCAGTTTTGCTAGAATTACAAAAGTTGAGTGTGTGGTGCTAGAAAAGCCAGACAGGCCAGGCAGCACCCAAGGAACAGGAGAATCAATGCTACGGGCACAAGCCCTCCCACCAGGATTCTTCCCCCCACCCCCAATCCCGCCACAGTAAGGAGTCCTAATGAAGGGCCCACGCCAAAAACCTCAACATGGACGCCACTAACCCGCTGCTGCGCCCACCGCCCACCCCCCCCACCACCAGCACCACGCTCCCAACTCTGATGTCCAGCATCTGCAGTTCTCACTTTCCCCTAAAATTACACAAGGCATGAATCAGACCACAGCTGGAATACTGGGAATAGTTTTGGGATCCTTATTTAAGAATAAATATACTGGCACTGGACACAGGATCGTCTAGTATGGAGTGTCCATCTTATAAGGAGAGGTTGAGTAGGTTGGGCCTGTGCTCATAGAAGTTTAGAAGAAAGAGAAGTGGTTTTATTCAATCATAAAAGATTCTTAGGGGACTTGACAGTGTAGGTGCAAAAAGGCTTTTCTCCCATTGTGGGATAGTCTAGGGTCAGAGGGCATCATTTCATAGTAAGGAGTCAGCCATTTAAAACTGACGAGGAGGAATTTCTTCTCTCAGAGTAGTGAATCTGCAGAATTCTTTACCTCAGAGGGCTGTGGAGGCTAGGTCATTTAGTCCATTCAAGGCTGAGACAAACAGATTTGTAACCAGTAAGGGAATCCAAGTTATGAGGAAAAGGCAGGAAACTAGAATTGAGGATCAGATCAGCCGTGATCTCATTGAATGTCAGAGGAACTCAATGGGCTGATTAGTCGACTTCCACTTCTTTGTCTTATGTTCTGATTGTACAACAGCAAGCACAGGAAAATCAGGGTAAACACATATCATGAGAGATGGGGAATCGGGTTGAAATTGGGACCAAGGGAGAGAGGGGAAATCAAGCAGAAACCAGAGTCAACAGAGGGGGAAATCAGAGTGAAACTGAGTGAGAGCATTGGTGGAATCAGTGACAAACTTAGACATAGGAGAATCGGGAACACAAGGCGTCAGGGACGTACAGTTACACATTAGCAAAGGAATGTCTGGACAGTCAGGCCTAGCTGTCCCCAGAGATATGACTGAATATCTTAGGTAAATCCCATGTCTCTTGCAGGGAGGTGATTGGATACTCGCGCGCTGGTGAATAGAGTTGGGTTCTATCAATACTTACATTTGCCATGTCACAGACAATCACATGTTCATTGAGTGCGACCAAATCAAATGAGTGAACCTCGTTGCTCACGCTCTGGGCAATCTTACAGTCACCGCAGCCAAGATCAGCCACGACAGCAGTGGATGGTCTGTGGGAGCATGAAAGAGAATTTAGAGGCTGGCTGGTCCTTCACTGAATAAACGCAAAAAACAAAAGACATTCTCAACAGTTTACACTGGGGCAAGAAATCACTGGAAAAGTTCAGGAGGTCTGACAGCATCTGTGGAGAAAAATCAGAGTTAACGTTTCAGGTCCAGTGCCCCTTCTTCAGAACTGACGATAGCTAGGAACGTTGGCTTTTATGCAGAAGGTAGGGAGGCGATAAGGAGTAACGATAGGTGGTAATAGACCCCAAGGAGAAATAAGAACAATTGGACAAAGGAGCGGACAGGGGTCAGCCCAGCAGAATGAATAGCTGGTAACGGGGGCTGTTAGTGGCTAACAATGAGTTGTGTGTACTGGCAGTCTATGTAATAACAAGGCCTGGTGTGTGAGGGTTGCAGTAAGGACATGGGAGAGGGTACCTTAGGGCCCAGAACTGTTGAACTTGATAGTGAGTCCAGAAGGCTGTAGTGTTCCCAAGCAGAAAATGGCATGTTCTTCCAGCTGGAATGAGCTTGGCTGGAGCATTGTAGCAAGCCTGAGGCAGAGATGTTGGCCAGGGAACAGGGTGGTGTGTTGAAGTGGCAGGCAACTGGAAGCTGAGGGCCTATTATGCAGACAAAATACAGGTGTTCTGTGAAACGGCCACCCAGTAAACGCTTCATTTTCCCAGTGTAGAGAAGATCACATTGTGAACAGCGAATACAGTAAACTAGATTTTGTTAAATGCATGTAAAGTGCTGCTTCACCCAGGTGGTGTGCTTGGGCCCTTGGATACTAAGGAAAGAGGAAGTAAACTGGCAGGTGTTATACCTTGTTCATTTGCAGGGGAAGGTACCGTGGGGGTGGGGCAGTGTTGAGAGTGAGGACGAATGGACCAAAGTGTCTCGGTGGGTCTGGTCGCTGTGGAAGGCTGACAAGGGAGGGGAGTCTGTGTCTGATGGTGGCATCCTGCTGGATGTCGTGGAAGTGGTGGCTAATGATCCTCTAGATGTGAATGCTGGTGGGATAGTAGGTGAGGATGAAGGGGACCCTATCGTTGTTGTGCAAGGGAAGGGGGGGGGGGGGGGGGGGGAGGGCTACAGTTGCGAGATGGATTGGATATGTTCGAAGATCCTGTCAACTGTGGTGCTGAAAAGTTCTCAGTTGAGGAAGAAGGTGGGCATTTTTTCAAAATTGTCAAAAAGTTAACTGATTTCTCTCCATAGATGCTGGCAGACTTGCTGAGTTTTTCCACTAATTTGTTTCTATTTACAATTCTTTCATTTTTTTTTACTTCACACTGAGGCTTGCCCACATCTCTGCTGCTCCTATACCTCATCCCTCTTGGATTTAGAAGGTCGTTGCCATTGCCACCACATTACCTTTCTCCCCAACATTCCCCCCCCCAGCCAGCACAGCAATGTTTTTAAAAATTCATTCACAGGAAGCGTGTCAGTGGCTAGGCCAGTCCTAGTTGTTCTTGAGGGTGGTGGTGAGCTACTGTTAGCATGCTACTCCTCTCCAACCCTCTAACCCCATGCTCTGCCCAGCTGTACCTGTTTCGGATGTACTGAATGATTCTGTCGACTGGGTTTTCTGGCCAGCGCTCCATCTGAGCTGTGAAACCTTGGTGATAAACCTGGAAGGAATCACGGTCCTCAGAGAAGAGCTTCACAGCCTCTGCACTGCTCAAGGTGTACAGCTGCTCATTAATGTAACGGAAACGGGCCGACTTTAGGCGTTCTTCCATCTTGTTTCTCAAAGCCGCTGAGCGGTTTGAGGTCAGGCTGGAGGGACCTGATTCAGTGGTATTTACCCCCACAGCAAGTGCCAAGTCTCTGGCCAGTGGACCTGAACTGCCTGAGGTACGGTCCCTTTGCTCTGCAAGTGACAGATGTTCACGTATTCTCTTCCTCTTTTTCTTAATCCTTGTCACAGTCTCACTGTTCTGGTTCTGAATTCTTATCCTCTTGTTGAGTTTAGACATATTTTCATGGTTAGTCTCAGAGATTGTTCTCTCTGCTGGATCACTCCCTTCTTCTCCTTTTTCTTTCTTTTGCTTTATTTTAATTTTGTGTCTGTCTGTGATATGTTTGCCTTCACCTTGTTCAGGTTCTAGTTTTCTCAAAATCCTTTCACAGTCAGACTTCCCCTTCATTTCTCCTTGGTTCTTTACAAACAATGTGGCCATCGGGTGGAATTTGTTTTTGATCCGACGCTTGTTTTTCATTTTGTTTCTCCACTGTTGACGGGTGAGCATTCCCTGGGTCATGTTTCTTCCCAGCTCACCTGCCTTCAGCAGCTTTGAGCTAGGAGCTGAGCTTCTGTCACCCTCCTCTGCATCTCCACCTTTTACATGTCCAATATCCTTGCTTCCTATGCTGCTCTGCTTTTCATTTCTTATGACAGCTCGCGCAAATGGCGATTTCAGAGGGGCTGCATTTCCTTTTTCTGCACCCTCTTTAAATGGGTTTGTACCCAAAGTCTCCTCACTCTCCTTCTTTCCCCGGCTTCTCTTCCTTTTCCTCTTGATTCTCAGCCTAGCTTGCTTTGCAGTTCCATACTCAGTCTTGGACTGTGTTGCCTCTGGATTCTGATCAGGTGCTCCTGCTGCAGAAAGAGTCTGCAGCGTTTGCAGAAGTCTCTGTTTCATCTTTCCACCAGGTGTCTGTACATTCTAATAAGAAGGAAGAGTTTATGTCAGCAATTCCCGTTCTTAGCATGTAAATACTTAGCAGGTTACTGATCCAAATCTATTTCAATAGGCATATGGGAATGGCTGGAAATAAATGTCCTCAGAGCATTGTATTACAACACAGGGTAAACCCTACTGCTAATTTAAACCAGACACACAGAAAAGCTCACCTCGCTTCATAATCTGTTAAATTTCGAGAGGCAAAGAACCATCCCAGATCTCACTATTTAAAGTAAAAATTAATAATTTTATTCTTTAAATCCAAAAGAGAACATTAAACAACTATTTACAACTCCTTTCTCTTAAACCTATCTTTTACCTCCCACTCTACAATACTGGTCTGATTAAAAAAAACCCTATTAAGATTTCCAAAGAAAAAATGTAAAATCAGTCAACTTTGTCAATTCTTCTTCATAGATTTTTCGCTATATTTCCCGGGGTCGTCTCTTCGTCTTCTACTGCACAACTTTTCTTATGGACAGATACCTTTCAGAGGTAAAAACAATGACTGCAGATGCTGGAAACCAGATTCTGGATTAGAGTGGTGCTGGAAAAGCACAGCAGTTCAGACAGCATCCAAGGAGCAGTAAAATCAATATTTCAGGCAAAAGCCTTTCATCAGGAATACAGGCAGAGTGCCTGAAGGGTGGAGAGGAGGGTGGGGGTGGGGAGAAAGTAGCATAGAGTACAATAGGTGAGCGGGCATGGGGATGCAAGTGATAGGTCGGGGAGAGGGTGGGGGAAGGTAGCAAAGAGTACAATGAGTGGATGGGGGTGGGGATGAAGGTGATAGGTCAGAGAGGAGGGTGGAGTGGATAGGTGGAAAGGAAGATAGGCAGGTAGGACAGGTCATGGGAACAGTGCTGAGCTGGAAGTTTGGAACTGGGGGGGGGGGGGTAAATGAGGCAACTGGTGAAGTCCACATTGATGCCCTAGGGTTGAAGTGTACCGAGACAGAAGATGAGGCATTCTTCCTCCAGGCGTCAGGTGGTGAGGGAGTGGCGAAGGAGGCCCAGGACCTCCATGTCCTCGGCAGAGTGGGAGGAGGGGTTGAAATGTTGGGTCACAGGGCGGTGTGGTTGATTGGTGAGGGTGTCCCAGAGATGTTCCCTAAAGCGCTCTGCTAGGAGGCGTCCAGTCTCCCCAATGTAGAGGAGACCGCATCATCTTCACCATGGATATCCAATCCCTCTACATCTCCATCCGCATGACCAGGGCCTCCAAGCCCTCAGTTTCTTCCTCTCCCAACGTCCCCAACAGTACCCATCCACCGACACTCTCATTCGTTTGGCTGAACTTGTCCTCTCCCTTTGCAATTGCTCCTTCGAATCCTCCCACTTCCCCCATACCAAAGGGGTAGCCATGGGCACCCGTATGGGCCCTAGCTCTGCCTGTCTCTTTGTTGGCTACATAGAACAGTTCACCTTCCATAATTACACCTGCACCACTCCCCACCTCTTCCTCCGCTACATTGATGATTGCATCGGCGCCACCTCGTGCTCCCGCGAGGAAGTTGAGCAATTCATCAACTTCAACACATTCCACCCTGACCTTAAATTTACCTGGACTATCTCTGACACCTCCCTCCCCTTCCTGGACCTCTCCATCTCCATTAATGACGACCGACTTGACACCGACATTTTTTTACAAACCCACTGACTCCCACAGCTGCGTGGATTACACCTCTTCCCACCTTATCTCCTGCAAAAATGCCATCCCGTATTCCCAATTCCTCCGCCTCCACCGTATCTGCTCCCAGGAGGACCAGTTCGACCACAGAACACACCAGATGGCCTCCTTCTTTAGAGACCACAATTTCCCTTCCCACGTGGTTAAACATGCCCTCCAACGCATCTCGTCCACATCCCGCACCTCCGCCCTCAGACCCCACCCCTCCAACCGTAACAAGGACAGAACCCCCCCGGTGCTCACCTTCCACCCTACCAACCCTAAACCAAATCATCCACCTACATTTCCGCCACCTCCAAACGGACTCCACCACCAGGGATATATTTCCCTTCCCACCCCTTTCCGCCTTCCTTCAAAGACTGTTCCCTCCGTGACTACCTGGTCAGGTCCACACCCCGCAACAACCCACCCTTCCATCCTGGCACCTTCCCCTGCCACCACAGGAATTGCAAAACCTGCGCCCACACAACCTCCCTCACCTCCATCCAAGGCCCTAAAGGAGCCCTCCCCATCCATCAAAGTTTTCCCTGCACATCCACCAATATCATTTATTGTATCCGTTGCTCCCGATGTGGTCTCCTCTACATCTGGGACACCCGCACCGATCAACCCCACCGCCCTGTGGCCCAACATTTCAACTCCCCCTCCCACCCAGGCCTCCCATGGAGGTCCTGAGCCTCCTTCACCGCTGCTCCCTCACCACCAGGAGGAAGAACGCCTCATCTTCCGCCTCGGAACACTTCAACCTCAGGGCATCAATGTGGACTTCACCAGTTTCCTCGTTTCCCCTCCCCCCACCTCACCCCAGCTCCAAACTTCCAGCTCAGCACTGTCCCCATGACTTGTCCTACTGGCCTACCTTCATTTCCATCTATCCACTCCACCTTCCTCCCTGACCTATCACCTTCATCCCCACCCCCACTCACCTATTGTACTCTATGCTACTTTCTCACCACTCCCACCTCCTCTCATTTATCTCTCCAGGCTCTCTACCTGTATTCCTGATGAAGGGCTTTTGCCCGAAACATTGATTTTCCTGCTTCTTGGATGCTGTCAAAACTGCTGTGTTTTTCCAGCACTGCTCTAATCCAGATACCTTACAGAGACCTATTTGACTAACACCCTGTACTTGTTGGTGATTTTTGCTGTTCTCCCCCTAACTGTTCAAAATGTTTGATTTTATACCCCAGGAATGTCAGACCATTTCATTGGTTTGATGTGATCCCAAACAGTAAAATTCAAATTTGATTGGATTTTGGTATCTGGGTTATAATTTAAACCAATTGGCCGAATTGGAATTTGTTTCTGTTCCATGGCAATGCAACTCCAGCCATTTGTTTCAACCAATATGTAACATTTTTAAATTGTTCAGCACACTCTGCGCTTTCAGTCAGTCCTTGCTAGCCTCCTCTTCTCAAAGGTACAGTACACACTCACACCTTCATAACAACTGGCCTGGAATAACCACTAAACCACCATCTCCCCAGTTTGAGAGATTGAGACTTGTCTGTGACAGTGCAACAACTTGCTAATGGTTTGTCAGGTACCGACCTGAAACATTAATTATTTCTCTCCGTGGATAATGCTATAGACAATGAATATTTTAAATACTTTGAGTTTTATATCTGTGACAAAGGATATTGTAGGAAAGGATAATTAGTTCGCAACTTACTCGGTCGCGATTGCAGTGGGGAGACTCAGTCTTGTGAACAAGTGCTTTACTCAGGGCCCTGGCTTCCACATCATCGTTCCAATCCTCCTCATCAAACATCTCTCCTCTGTGGCAGGGAAACAGTCAGCTGGGGCAGAGCAAGGGCTGTCTGCATGATCGACAAAACAAGCACCATTCCATTTACACACATCACTGACCCCATCAATATATCAAGAGACCAGGGTTAGAACTCTAGCTACACCCAGAGCAGCACCATTCTTACCCTGAAGCTCAATCCTCTGCCCCAGTACGAACCCAAACTTCTGAAGACCAAAAGAACAGAAGATGCTAGAAATCAGAAACAAAAACAGAAATTGCTGGTGAAGCTCAGCAGATCTGGTAGCATCTGTGCAGAGAGATCAGAGTTAAAGTTTCGGGTCCAGTGACCCTTACTGTTCTGAAGAAGGGTCGTGGGACCCAAAACGATAACTGTTCTCTCTCCACAGATGCCACCAGACCTGCAGAGTTGCTCCAGCAATATTTGTTTTTGTTTCTAGCCCCAACATCCTTCCCCACTGTCCCCGAATCCCCTTGCTACACTTCAGCAAACCCCACAACACTTCGCCCCCACACCCATGTTTGCTCCTCACTCACAGTCCACTTGATTCCCCTCCCACACACACCCCAACACCTTCCACCCAGACTCACCCTCATCTCTGCCCTACCCACACACACCTTCATCTTCCTCCCCCCACACACATTCCCCCTCATCTTCCTCCCCCCCCACACACACCTCCCTCATCTTCCTCCCAACCCCACACACACACACCTCCCTCATCTTCCTCCCAACCCCCCACACACACACCTCCCTCATCTTCCTCCCCCCCCCACCCCCGTACGCACCCCACCCTCCATCTTCCTCCCCCCCCGTACGCACACCCCCTCCGTCTTCCTCCCCCCCCCCGTACGCACACCCCCTCCGTCTTCCTCCCCCCCCGTACGCACACCCCCTCCGTCTTCCTCCCCCCCCGTACGCACACCGCCTCCGTCTTCCTCCCCCCCCCGTACGCACACCCCCTCCGTCTTCCTCCCCCCCCCCGTACGCACACCCCCTCGTCTTCCTCCCCCCCCGTACGCTCACCCCATCCGTATTCCTCCCCCCCCGTACGCACACCCCCTCCGTCTTCCTCCCCCCCCGTACGCTCACCCCCTCCGTCTTCCTCCACCCCCCGTACGCACACCCCCTCCGTCTTCCTCCCCCCCCCGTACGCACACCCCCTCGTCTTCCTTCCCCCCCTGTACGCTCACCCCCTCGTCTTCCTCCACCCCCCGTACGCACACCCCCTCCGTCTTCCTCCACCCCCCCGTACGCACACCCCCTCCGTCTTCCTCCACCCCCCCGTACGCACACCCCCTCCGTCTTCCTCCACCCCCTGTACGCACACCCCGTCTTCCTCCCCCTCGTCTTCCTCCCCACCGTACGCACCCCCCCCGTCTTCCTCCCCCCCCCACACACACACCCACGCCCCCTCACCTTTCTCCCCCCCTCATCTTTCTCCCCACCCACACACACCCCCTCATCTTTCTCCCCCGTCATCCTCCTCCCGCCATCAGCCTCCCTCCTTATCCTCCTCCCACCATCAGCCTCCCTATCTTCTTCCTCCCCCCACACACACCCTCATCTTCCTCTCCCCCCACACACACACCCTCATCTTCCTCCCCCCCCCCACACACACACACCCTCATCTTCCTCCCAACACACACCCTCATCTTCCCCCCCCCCACACATACCCTCATCTTCCTCTCCCCCCACACACACACACCCTCATCTTTCTCCCCCCAACACACCCCGTAATCTTCCCCCCCCACACATACCCTCATCTTCCTCCCCTCCCCACACACACACCCTCATCTTCCTCCCAACACACACCCTCATCTTCCTCCCAACACACACCCTCATCTTCCTCCCAACACACACCCTCATCTTCCTCCCCCCCCCACACACATACCCTCGTCTTTCTTCCCCCCCACACACCCCGTAATCTTCCTCCCCCCTCATCTTCCTCCCCCCAATCAGCCTCCCCCCTCATCTTCCTCCCCCCTCATCTTCCTCCCCCCTCATCTTCCTCCCCCACTCATCAGCCTCCCCCCCAATCAGCCTCCCCCCTCATCTTCCTCCCCCCCTCATCTTCCTCCCCGTTCATCAGCCACCCCCCCTCATCTTCCTCGCCCCCTCATCTTCCTCCCCCCATCAGCCTCCCCCCTCATCTTCCTCCCCCCCCAATCAGCCTCCCCCCTCATCTTCCTCCCCCCCCCAAATCAGCCTCCCCCCTCATCTTCCTCCCCCCCCCAATCAGCCTCCCCCCTCATCTTCCTCCCCCCCCCAATCAGCCTCCCCCCTCATCTTCCTCCCCCTACATCAGCCTCCTCCCCCATCAGCCTCCTCCCCCATCAGCCTCCCCCCTCATCTGCCTCCCCCTACATCTGCCTCCCCCTACATCTGCCTCCCCCTACATCTGCCTCCCCCTACATCTGCCTCCCCCTACATCTGCCTCCCCCTACATCTGCCTCCCCCTACATCTGCCTCACCCCCTACATCTGCCTCACCCCCCAATCTTCCTCCCCCCCATCTTCCTCCCCCCCCAATCTTCCTCCCCCCCATCTTCCTCCCCCCCATCTTCCTCCCCCCCCATCTTCCTCCCCCACATCAGCCTTCCCTCATCTTCCTCCCCCCTCCCTCATCTTCCTCCTCCCCCCCTTCATCTTCCTCCCCCCCTTCATCAGCCACCCCCCCATCAGCCTCCCCCCTCATCCTCCTCCCCTCATCAGCCTCCCCCCGTCATCTTCCTCCCCTCGTCAGCCTCCCCCCGTCATCTTACTCCACCCCTCATCTTCCTCCCCCCCCCTTCATCTTCCTCCCCCGATCAGCCTCCCCCCCATCAGCCTCCCCTCATCTTCCTCCCCCCTCATCTTCCTCCCCCCTCATCTTCCTCCCCTCATCTTCCTCCCCCCCTTCATCTTCCTCCCCCGATCAGCCTCCCCCCCATCAGCCTCCCCTCATCTTCCTCCCCCCTCATCTTCCTCCCCCCTCATCTTCCTCCCTTCATCTTCCTCCCCCCGATCAGCCTCCCCTCATCTTCCTCCCCTCGTCAGCCTCCCCCCTCATCTTCCTCCCCCCTCCCTCATCTTCCTCCTCCCCCCCTTCATCTTCCTCCCCACTATCAGCCCCCCCCATCTGCCTCCCCCCCCCCAGACCCCCCCATCTGCCTCCCCCCCCCAGACCCCCCCATCTGCCTCCCCCCCCCCAGACCCCCCCATCTGCCTCCCCCCCCCCAGACCCCCCCATCTGCCTCCCCCCCCCCCCAGACCCCCCCATCTGCCTCCCCCCCCCCCAGACCCCCCCATCTGCCTCCCCCCCCCCCCCCAGACCCCCCCATCTGCCTCCCCCCCCCCCCCCAGACCCCCCCATCTGCCTCCCCCCCCCCCCCCAGACCCCCCCATCTGCCTCCCCCCCCCCCCAGACCCACACTCCGTTGACCCCTCTCCCTTGGATCAAGCTCCTGTCCCCGTCTCTCGCCTCGACATCCCCCCTGAACATTTTTACAATAATCCTCAAACTGACAAATTAATGAATCCCCCGACCTCCAGGCGGCAATCACAAATCTCCAGCTGCAGCCCCGGCCGCTCAAACTTCACACCCAGGGCCAGGCTTCGGGCCCAAACCGGGATCTGCCTCAGACAGCGCCCCTGCCGCCCGGGAGGAGCAGCATCTCCCCCCCCCCCCGCCCGCCTCCTTCTGGGATGGGAGGAGAGACAACAGCGCCCTCATCAACCAGGAGGTGCAATCGCACCAGCGCCTCTCCTTCAGGGAGAAGCAGCAGCAGTGCCCCCCCCCCTCCTTCAGGGAGAAGCAGCAGCAGCAGTGCCCCCCCCCCTCCTTCAGGGAGAAGCAGCAGCAGCAGTGCCCCCCCCCCCCTTCAGGGAGAAGCAGCAGCAGTGCCCCCCCCCTCCTTCAGGGAGAAGCAGCAGTGCCCCCCCCTTCAGGGAGAAGCAGCAGTGCCCCCCCCTCCTTCAGGGAGAAGCAGCAGTGCCCCCCCCTCCTTCAGGGAGAAGCAGCAGTGCCCCCCCCTTCAGGGAGAAGCAGCAGTGCCCCCCCCTTCAGGGAGAAGCAGCAGTGCCCCCCCCTCCTTCAGGGAGAAGCAGCAGCAGTGCCCCCCCCCCTCCTTCAGGGAGAAGCAGCAGCAGTGCCCCCCCCCCCTCCTTCAGGGAGAAGCAGCAGCAGTGCCCCCCCCCCCTCCTTCAGGGAGAAGCAGCAGCAGTGCCCCCCCCCCTCCTTCAGGGAGAAGCAGCAGCAGTGCCCCCCCCCCCTCCTTCAGGGAGAAGCAGCAGTGCCCCCCCCTCCTTCAGGGAGAAGCAGCAGCAGTGCCCCCCCCCTCCTTCAGGGAGAAGCAGCAGCAGTGCCCCCCCCCCCTCCTTCAGGGAGAAGCAGCAGCAGTGCCCCCCCCCCCTCCTTCAGGGAGAAGCAGCAGCAGTGCCCCCCCCCCTCCTTCAGGGAGAAGCAGCAGCAGTGCCCCCCCCTCCTCCTTCAGGGAGAAGCAGCAGTGCCCCCCCCCCTCCTCCTTCAGGGAGAAGCAGCAGTGCCCCCCCCCCCTCCTTCAGGGAGAAGCAGCAGTGCCCCCCCCCTCCTCCTTCAGGGAGAAGCAGCAGTGCCCCCCCCCTCCTCCTTCAGGGAGAAGCAGCAGTGCCCCCCCCCTCCTCCTTCAGGGAGAAGCAGCAGTGCCCCCCCCCTCCTCCTTCAGGGAGAAGCAGCAGTGCCCCCCCCCCTCCTTCAGGGAGAAGCAGCAGTGCCCCCCCCCCTTCAGGGAGAAGCAGCAGCAGTGCCCCCCCCCCTCCTTCAGGGAGAAGCAGCAGCAGTCGTTTGGAGTTCAAAGTTAAAGATCACACAACATCATGTTTTTGTTGAAGCACTAGCTTCAGATTGCTGCTCCTTCATCAGGTGGTTGTGGAGTATACAGAATTTATCGTAAAAGTTTACAGTGTGATCTAACTGAAATTATCTTTTCTCATGTTTTAGAATCAGTCTGATCATTGTGGGAGAGACAGTCTCACATCGGGCAGTTCACAGTTTACATGCTTTATCTGGGTCGCCATGACACCAATTGTTACAACTCACTTGAGAGTGTAATTTTTAAATGTTCTGCGATTTACATATGAAAGAAACGAAACCAACATGTTCATTCTAAAACATGAGGCTTAACAAACAATCCAGGTCTTTTTCAATATATAATTTCAGTTACACCATACTGTAAACTTTTGCTATAAATTCTCTGTCTTATCTTATACTCTCCAACCACCTGATAAAGAAACAGCGCTCCAAAAGCTATTGCTTCCAAATAAACCTGTTGGACTATAGCCTGGTATTATGGGATTTTTAACTTTGTTCACCTCAGCTCAACACCGGCATCTCCAAATCATTCCTCAGGGAGGCGCAACAGCAGCGCCCCCTCCGACGTGGAGGAGCAACAGCAGCGCCCCCTCCGACGTGGAGGAGCAACAGCAGCGCCCCCTCCGACGTGGAGGAGCAACAGCAGCGCCCCCTCCGACGTGGAGGAGCAACAGCAGCGCCCCCTCCGACGTGGAGGAGCAACAGCAGCGCCCCCTCCGACGTGGAGGAGCAACAGCAGCGCCCCCTCCGACGTGGAGGAGCAACAGCAGCGCCCCCTCCGACGTGGAGGAGCAACAGCAGCGCCCCCTCCGACGTGGAGGAGCAACAGCAGCGCCCCCTCCGACGTGGAGGAACAACAGCAGCGCCCCCTCCGACGTGGAGGAACAACAGCAGCGCCCCCTCCGACGTGGAGGAACAACAGCAGCGCCCCCTCCGACGTGGAGGAGCATCAGCAGCGCCCCCTCCGACGTGGAGGAGCATCAGCAGCGCCCCCTCCGACGTGGAGGAGCATCAGCATGGCCCCCAAATACATGGAGGAACAACAGCAGCGCCCCCTCCGACGTGGAGGAACAACAGCAGGGCCCCCTCCGACGTGGAGGAACAACAGCAGCGCCCCCTCCGACGTGGAGGAACAACAGCAGCGCCCCTTCTGACAGGGAGTAAAGTTCTTCGCTGTCCACTACGCCTCCAATTTTCGTGCCACCTGCAAACTTACGAACCATAAATCCTGATGTGTATCTCCTTTTAACCTGAATGAAACAGTGAAAAAAGAAGTGCAATTGAGTGACTTAATCAGATTTTAAAATCACGCAACACCAGGTTATAGTCCAACAGGTTTAATTGGAAGCACTGCACAACCATCCAATGAAGGAGCGGCACTCTGAAAGCTAGTGCTTCCAATTAAACCTGTTGGACTATAACCTGGTGTTGTGTGATTTTTAAGTCTGATGTTTGATTTTTAACTTTGTACACCCCAGTCCAACACCGACATCTCCAAATCTTAATCAGACTTGAACTTCTGTGATGTCTCAAAGTTGGTGGATTTGCAAAACATTTTGACCCTCGCTGGGGGGGGACTTGCTCTCAGGACAGGTCTCAGAATGGGGCCAAGAGTGTGGTGCTGGAAAAGCACAGTCAGTCAGGCAGCATCCGAGGAAGAGGAAAATAGACGTTTCGGGCAAAAGCCCTTCATCAGAATGAGGCGCCGGTCAGGGGGCGGGACCATTGTGTGGGGCCCGGGTCTTGGTGGTCAGTGATGGGCGGGACCATTGTGTGGGGCCCGGGTCTTGGTGGTCAGTGATGGGCGGGACCATTGTGTGGGGCCCGGGTCTTGGTGGTCAGTGATGGGCGGGACCATTGTGTGGGGCCCGGGTCTTGGTGGTCAGTGATGGGCGGGACCATTGTGTGGGGTCCGGGTCTTGGTGGTCAGTGATGGGCGGGACCATTGTGTGGGGCCCGGGTCTTGGTGGTCAGTGATGGGCGGGACCATTGTGTGGGGTCCGGGTCTTGGTGGTCAGTGATGGGCGGGACCATTGTGTGGGGCCCGGGTCTTGGTGGTCAGTGATGGGCGGGACCATTGTGTGGGGCCCGGGTCTTGGTGGTCAGTGATGGGCGGGACCATTGTGTGGGGTCCGGGTCTTGGTGGTCAGTGATGGGCGGGACCATTGTGTGGGGCCCGGGTCTTGGTGGTCAGTGATGGGGCGGGACCATGGCTTGGGAGTTGAGACTGTTATGGGCGGGGCCTACGCCTGGGGCGGGGCCTTGCCCCGGGTCTGGGGTTTTGGGGCGTGTCTCTAGGCGGCGGTGAAGAAGCTGCGCATGCGTATTTCCCCAAAGCGGCGGGCGGGGCCGTTCCCGCGACGCATGCGCGTAATCTTAAAGTTTTTGCCGACTTTGGGGCGAACCTGAAACAAATGGTGAGTATCCGGTTACCGGGGTAACGGGATTAGGGTGGAGTGTGTAACCAGGGTAACGGGGTGTGGGGTGTGGGGGAATGGCCGGGATAACGGGAGAGAGGCGTCATATCGCCGAGGTTTGGCGGGGTCTGGGTGTGGGGTTCTGGGTCTGGGTCTGGGTCTGGGTCTGGGGTCTGGGGTCTGGGGTCTGGGGGTGTGGGTGTGGGTGTGGGTGTGGGTGTGGGTGTGGGGGTCTGGGTCTGGGTCTGGGTCTGGGTCTGGGTCTGGGTCTGGGTCTGGGTGTGGGTGTGGGGGTCTGGGTGTGGGTGTGGGTGTGGGGGTCTGGGTGTGGGTGTGGGGGTCTGGGTCTGGGTCTGGGTCTGGGTGTGGGGGTCTGGGTCTGGGGGTGGGGGTGGGGGTCAGGGTCGGGGTCTGGCTGTTGGCTGGCACTCAGTCCAGTGGGGAGGAGAGTTAGGGGTAAATATGCTTAGAGGGGGCAGTGAACATTGCTCTGGGGCTGGGGGTTGTGTGGGGCACTGAACCTGGGGATGGGGGATGGGGGACGGGAGTGTGGATACTGTCTTTGGGAAGGTTGCAGAGCCTGTGTGTGGGGAGGTTTGGGGTAATTTAAGGCGCATTGAGTCAGTGTTTGGGGGTTTGATGGTACATTGAGCCTGGGAGGTGTTGAGTAAGTACTCGGCTTTGTGGGTGGAGGCTGAGTGATTTGAGTGTGAGCAACATAGAGCCTGAGGGAGATGGGCATTGAGCCTCAGAGTAGTGGGGCTGAAGGGGTACTGAGCCTCATGGCTGTAGGGTATTTATTGGGTTGGCCTCTCTTTGTTTTCTCTGATTTTGATGCAATCTGTTGAATTTTAGAAATATTTTCATTGATTTAGTTTTGCTATTAAACTATAATTGATATGAAATATCTACTAAAATTCAAGAAGTGCACCCTTTTTTGTTCTTTCTGTGCATTTATTGCCCATCTGTGGAGAAGATGATAGTGATCTGCTGTCTTGAACTGCTGCAGTCCTTAGGGTCTGGGACCACCCACGATGCTGTTTGGAAGGCAGTATTTTGAACCACTGACAGTGAAAGAATGGTGATACATTTCTAATTCAGAATGGTGTAAAGGAAGTGTTAACAATGTAGATAGGAAAGTATAACACAACTAGAGTGAGTCAGTATGGTTTTGTGAAAGGGGAAATCCTGTTTGACAAATTGATTAGTTTTTTTAGTAGTGTGATAGATTAAAAGGGAATCTGACACTTGCTGAAAAGGTGTTGTCCATCCTTGCTGCCTTTGCTTTGCTCTTACGAAAGAGGATTTGTTCTGTCTCTTTCAAACCTTAATTTACACCCAATTTAAATCTCTTTCTCCATCATGAACAATGACCCTATGACTCCATGACTTCTTTGCACTGGGATTCTGCTTCTGTCAGAAGTAAATAAAAGAACATTTTTGAACACATTCAGATCTGAAGAAGAGTCATGCCAGACACAAAGTATTAATTGTTTCTTTTTTCCAAAGTGCAGCATGACCTGCAGAGTTTCTCAAGCAATTTCTGTTTTTTTTCTCCATTTTCTACTCTATTTTGCCATTATATAATATTTTGTTTGAGCTTTTGGTTTTGCTCTCAGGCCAAACACAAGGCTAAGTTTTATTCATATAAATTTTAGAATAATTTGAAAATGTGCTGATGAGATGCTGCACTCTGTGTTTGTACGAAAAGCTGTACTGACCGAGGTTCCCCATATCCCTGGGTTGGAGAGCTGCAATGTGACCTCCCATCACCAATATGCAGTGCTCTGACCAATAAAGGAAAGTGTACCAAATGCCACCTTCACTATCCTGCAACTCCACTTTAAAGGAACTATGAACCTGCACTCCAAGGTCTCTTTAGAGGGCATAGGTTTAAGGGGAGAAGGGAAAGACTTGAAAGGAATCTAAGAGGCAACATTTTTCATGCAAAGGATGGTGTGTATATGGAATGAGCTGCCAGAGGAAGTGGTGGAGGCTGATACAACTGTAATGTTTAAAAGCCATCTCGATGAGTATATGAATAAGAAGGGTTCAGAGGGATTATGGGCCAACTGCTGGCAAATGGGACTAGGTTAGGTTGGGATATATGGTCGGCATGGACGAGTTAAACTGAAGAGTCTGTTTCCATGCTGTACGTTGCTATAACCCTAACAAATCAACTTTTTTATGCTGCCTTTTCACATTGGCCATATAAATTGTATCTTCCATTAATAGGTTGCAGCCATCATAGAAGAAGTGTGAAATCTACAACGTAATTAAGCAAGATTTGGAGATGCCGGTGTTGGACTGGGGTGTACAAAGTTAAAAATCACACAGCACCAGGTTATAGTCCAACCCAGGTTTAATTGGAAGCACACTAGCTTTTGGAGCATCACTCCTTCATCAGGTGATAGTGGAGGGCTCAATCCTAACACAGCATGATAATGGTATTTATGGCATCATGGTATTCTAACAGATGAAAGACTTAACAGACAATCAATTTTTCAATGTATAATTTCTGTTACATCACACTGCAAATTTTTGCTACAAATTCTGTGTTAGGATTGAGCCCTCCACTACCACCTGATGAAGGAGCGACACTGCGAAAGCTAGTGTGCTTCCAATTAAACCTGGGTTGGACTATAACCTGGTGCTGTGTGATTTTTAACTTTGTAATTAAACAATGTCATGTATCCCAGTTACATGAGCCTAAAGCCTCAGTCATTTTCTGATTGTTTGGTTCAGTGTGTTTAGGGAAGGAAACTGCTGTAATTAACATGTCAGGCTACTACATGTGACTCCAGATCCTCAGTAATGTGGCTGATTCCTTGCTGTTCTGGGCATTTAGGGATGGAATAATAAATGGTTGCTTTGCCAGTGATGCCCACATCCTGTTAATTAATAAAATGCAGTATTTTTATTTTATTTTATTATTCATTATTGGCAGAGTCTCTGCTGTATTCAACTGGCCCATGTTTGCAAAAAACCAAAACAAATCCCATTCATAATTGGGCAACACTTGCTGAATAATCCCGAATGCAGTAAAAGCTACGTTAGTTACTAATTTAAAATAACCAAGTTCAGAACATGATTTATTATGCTTCCTCGCACCAACATGCACATTCATATGCAGGGACTCATTCTGTGCAAACAAGACGAGCGTCTTTTTTAAATTGCCCAGGAGCTGAGAAGCCGCTCATCCCCTGTTGCTTTTTCAATGGCAATGCCTCACCCAATTAAAGCTAATTGTAGAAAGGCAAGATTTGTCAAATGTGCTGCCGATGAAGTTATCCTTTGCTCATGGTGCAGGAGGATGTCTGCTGATGCTTTGTTTGAAGGTTGGGTGACTCTTTGGAGCTTTTGAACCACATGGAGGTGGTCGTGTTCACAACTGGTGTGGTTGTTTGCATCAGTTGTCAGCTAGAGTTTTCCACTTGTTCTGATAGTTGAGGGATTTTGCACGGTCATCATAGAATTGCTACCATGTGGAAACAGGCCAATTGGCCCAACAAGTCCAGACCAACCCTCTAAAGGGTAACCTACCCAAATCCACTCCCCTACCTTAATATCCTACATTTACCATGACCAATGCACCTTACCTATCCATCTACTCTTTATTTTAGTAGAAGTAACTACTCTTTTTATTTTAATTTAAAGAATCTACTCTTTATTTTAATAAAAAAACATTTTAGCTATACCTCCACATCCCTAAACACTATGGGTAATTTTGCATGACCAATTCAACCACCTGTACATCTTTGGACTGTGGGAGGAAACCCATTCAGACATAGATAGAACGTGCAAATTCCAAACAGACTGTCACCCGAGGCTGGCATAGAACCCGGGAACTATTTTTGACCCAGACCATTGGGCAGTCTGGTAGTCTGTAGGTACAGGCTCTCTCCTTGTATGGCAGTTTACAGCGGAACAAGAGTAGACCTTTTGGGCGCTCAAGCCTGTTCTGCCATTTGGTGAGATCTGTGGCCTAACTCCAAATTGCTGCCTTTGTCCCGTATTCCTTAATTCTTTTGCTCAACAAAAAAAAAATCTTACATTTAAAATTTAAAAACTGATCTCGCATCAACTGTCATTTGTGGAAGAGAGTTCCAAACCTCTACTACCCTTTGTGTGTAGAAGTGCTTCCTAAGGTGTCTCCTGAACAATTCTCAGACTAGGGCTCCTAATTCGACAAAGTGCAACCAGTTGAAGTAGTTTATCTTCATGTACTCTGTCTTTTCCTGTTAATATCTTGAAGTCTTCTATCAGATCGTCTGTCAGCCCTCTAGATGCTAAAGGAAATAGACCTAATTTGTATAATCTCTCCTTGTAACTTAACCCCTGAAGTCCATTCTTGTAAACCGACATTGAATTCCCTCCAAGGCCAATATATCCTTCCTCAGGTGTACTGCTCTCAGTAAACTAAGTGGAGCCTAGCCAGGGTTTTGTATAACTGCAAGATAACATTTGCATCCTTGTGCTCTAGATATAAAGGCCAATATTCTCTTAGCTTTCTTGATTTCCTGCACTAGTTCATGGCATTTTACACATCAGTACACTGAAATCCCAGATTTCTTCAGACATCTACTGTATTTAATTTCATACCATCTAGACACTATCCTGATCTATCCTTTTGGTCTAAAATGGACAACCAATTGGATGTCTATGCCATTATCCAAGTAATAATGTGAATAAGTGAGACCTAATAGAGAGAATTCTTGGGGTTGCAGCCATCTTCTATCCTTTATGCAGATCCAAACCAACAAAACATGTCTTGATGTGATTGGCGTGAGCGTTCTGGACCTAGTTCTCTATTCACACCAATAATTATCTCCAACACCATAATGACTTATGACTTAATCTTAAATCCGGCACCAACAAACCCCTTCCTGGCTAAGCATCAAACAATGCTCACTATCTCATGGATTTGGCTAACAAGAATCAAAGATAGAGTAGAGCTCCACTAAGGAGTCCTTAGTGGCCGATGATCTCTTTAAGAAAGAACCTCCAGAAATGTTTGAAAGACATTCACTGGTGTCTTTGTCTTTCCATCTGATGTCAAGAAAGCATTATAATCTGTCTTCAGAAGTTCTTCAGTCTGTTTTATTGCAAAGATTTTCTGGCTGTAAAGACAGGGCATGGTTTGTAGAGACAGATGTCAAGCATCTGCATCTCCCTTTCAAACTTGAAAACAGTATACAGGGGCAGGACAGGACCCTGCATGTGAAGCCCATGAAATCCACATTTCTGGAGGTTCTTTCTTAAAGGGATTAGTGGCCACTAAAGACTCTGCTCCAGTGTCTGTTTCTTGTTAGCCAAGCCCACGAGATAGTGAGCGTTGTTTGATGGGGTTCATAGGTGTCAGCTTTAAGATTAAGTCATAAGACATTATGGTTTTGGAGGTAATTATTGGTGTGAATAGAGAATTGGCTCAAGAACAGGAAACATCAAGTGGGGATAAGGGCTTCTTTTTCAGATTGGCAACCTGTAGCCAGTGGGGTTCTGCAGAGATCAGTGCTGGGACTGCAACTGCTTACAATATTTATTAATGACTTTGAGGAAGGAAGTGAATGTACTGTAGCCAGATTTGCAGACAACACTAAACTAGGTAGAAAGGCAGTTTGAGAGAGTGATACAAATAATGTGAAGGTAGAAGGCAGAAGGTGTTAGTGGAGGATTGCTTTCCAAAGTGGAGGCCTGTGATCAGTGGTGTGCCACAAGGTTCGTTACTTTTCGTTATTTATATAAATGATTTGGATGTGAGCATAAGAGGTATAGTTAGTAAGTTTACTCATGACACCAAAATTGGAGGTGTAGTGGACAGCGAAGAAGGTTACCTCAGAGTACAGTGGGATCTTTAGATTAGATTAGATTAGATTACTTAGTGTGGAAACAGGCCCTTCGGCCCAACAAGTCCACACCGTCCCACCGAAGCGTAACCCACCCATACCCCTACATCTACATCTACCCCTTACCTAACACTAGGGGCAATTTAGCATGGCCAATTCACCTGGCCTGCACATCTTTGGACTGTGGGAGGAAACCGGAGCACCCGGAGGAAACCCACGCAGACACGGGGAGAACGTGCAAACTCCACACAGTCAGTCGCCTGAGGCGGGAATTGAACCCGGGTCTCCGGCGCTGTGAGGCAGCAGTGCTAACCACTGTGCCACCGTGCCGCCCACGAATTCTCAGAATTTAATTCAGGTAAATGTGAGATGCTACATTTTGAAAAGGCAAATCTTAGCAGGACTTACACGCTTCATGGTAAGGTCCTAGGGAGTGTTGCTGAACAAAGAGACCTTGAAGTGCTGGTTCATAGCTCCTTGAAAGTAGAGTTGCAGGTAGATAGGATTGTGAAAAAGGCGTTTGGTATGCTTTCCTTTATTGGTAACAGCATTAAGTATTGGAGTTGGAGGTCATGTTGCAGCTGTACAGGACATTGGTTAGGCCACTTTTGGAATATTGTGTGCATTTCTGGTCTCCCTCCTGTCAGAAGGATGTGCAACTGAAAGGGCTCAGAAAAGATTTACAAGGATATTACCAGGGTTGGAGTATTTGAGCTCCAGGGAGAGGCTGAATAGGCTGGGGCTGTTTTCCCTGGACCATCCTTATAGAGGTTTACAACAACATGAGGGGCATGGATAGGGTAAATAGTCAAGGTCTTTTCCCTGGTGTGGGGGAGTCCAGAACTAGAGGGCATAAGTTTAGGGTGAGAGGAGAAAAATTTAAAAGGGACCTAAGGGGCAATGTTTTCATGCAGAGGGTGGTATGTGTATGAAATGAGGTTCCAGAGGAAATGGTGGAGGCTGGTACAATGTCAGCATTTAAAAGGCATCTGGATGGGTATACAAATAGGAAGGTTTTGGAGGGATATGGGCCAAGTGCTGGCAAATGGGACTACATGAGGTGAGGATATATTGATAAGTTGGACTGAAGCGTCTGTTTCCATGGGAAAAAGTGAGGACTCTAGATGCTGGAGCTCAGAATTGAGAGTGTAGTGCTGGTAAAGCACAGCAGGTCAGGCAGCATCTGAGGAGCAGGAGAATCGACGTTTCGGGCATAAGCCCTTCATCAGGAATGAGGCTTGGGGGTAGGGGCTGAGAGATAAATGGGGGGGAGGGAGAGAGGGGAAATGAGGAAGCTGTTGAAATCCACATTTATCCTGTGTGGTTGCAGGATCCCAAGATGGAATATGAGGCACTCCTCCTCCAGGCATTGGGTGGTAACAGTTTGGTGATGCAGGAGGCCCAGGACCTGCATGCCCTTGACAGAGTGGGAGGGGGAATTGAAATGTTCAGCAATGGGTTGGTGGGGTTGGTGGGTACAGGTGTCCCAGAGATGTTCTCTGAAACGAAGACGTCCTGTCTCCCCGATATAGAGGAGACTACACCGAGTGCAACGGGTGCAGTAGCTGACACTGGTAGATGTTGTGAACACTTCAAGTCCCCCCTCCCACTCGTCAAGGACATGCAGGTCCTGGGCCACCTCCACTGTGAAAATGTTCATTTTGGAAGGGATAACGAAATAGCAGATTATTATTTAAATAGAGAAAAACTGTAAGAAACTGCAATACAAAGAGACTTGAGGGAACCTGTGCTTAAAAAACAGAAAGCTAGCACACATGCGAAGCAGGTAATCAGGAAGGCTTGTGGAATGTTAGCCCATATTTCAAGAGGGTTGGAGTATAAGATAGGGAAGTCTTGCTGTGACTGTACAAGGTGCTGATGAGAGCACATCTGGAATACTGTGAGCAGTTTTGGTCCCTGGATTTAAGAAAATATATTATTTCGTTGGAGGCAGTTCAGAGAAGGTTCACTGGGATCATCCCTGATAGGGAGGGATTGCCTTTTGAATAAAGGCTAGGCAGGTTGGGATTCAGTGAAGTTTAGAAGAATAAAAAGTGATCTCATTGAAATATAGGATTCTTAAGGGGCTTGACAAGGTAAATACTGAGAGGATATTTCCCCACGCGAGTGAGTCTATGATCAGAGGGCATAGTCTCAGAATTGAAGAGTACCAATTTAAGACTGAGATGAGGAGGAATTTCCTCTTTCAGAGAGGGTTATGAATCTTTGGAACTCCTTGTCACAGAGGTCTGTGGGATCAGAATCCTTATGTTTATTTAAGGCTGAAATGTATGGATTTTTGAACAGTTGGGGAATCCAGGATTATGGGGGAAAAGCAGGAAAGTGGACGTGAGAAATGTCTGATCAGCCATGATCCTATTGAATGATGGAGCAGTCTTGTGAGACTGAATAGTCCGTCCTATTCCTATTTCTTATGGTCTTAATATGGACTTGACCATGCATTTGAGGGGGCTGAATATCATACTTCTGGGCTCCAAACTTCCCCTGCAACCTCCTGCAGTTAAGCCGTGGTTACTGCATGCCAGTAGGAGGAGATACTAGAATCAGTCTCGGTGATGCAGAGGTCGTGCACTGGCAGGGTGCTTGCATACTTGGCTTTCTCTTCATTGTATGCTTGCTAGTGGCCGTGCAATGTGCAACTGGACTTGATGCATTATGGCACTCATTGGTAAACCTTACACCCAAGACCTAAAATAATTTCAGAATTATCTGCCAGAAGTGGGTCCCCACAGGAGCACTTGAGCCTTAGTCTTCCGACTGACACTAAATCAAAAGAATGTGCATCTCCATTTTTAAAACCACTTGGTTCCTTTTGCTTTCTCAGAAATGTAATGACTTAATCTGTAGTTTACTGATCTAGTTTGCCAGCTGTGCACTTGGATAATTGAGAACAAGAGTCAATAGACTGAGGGCTTTCAGATGGATAGAAGATTTAATCCAATCAACAGAGAGGTGGAATCCAGAAGGCAGGAGGGAGGCCCAACCTTCAAACCCGAACTGGGCCATTCAGGGATGATGTCAAGAAGCATTTCCTCACACTAAGGGAAGTGGCATTCTGGTATTCACTCCCCGAAAGATCACATGAAAGCTGGGAGAAAACGGGATTCTTAGTAGTGATATTGATGGTTATCTGTCAAGCAAAGGTATTGAGGATTATGGTTAAATGGAGCAAAACTGTAGCTAAGCCTTGGCCCCATAGAATAGCAGGATGAGTTGGAAGGGCTGAATAGCCTCTTCCTGTTTCCTGTGGCTGTGTTTTTGTTTCATTTTATTTTGTTTGTATAAATTTCAAGACTTTCTGTCTCAATTGCTTTAATACTTTTATTGTAGTTTGTTCAAAGTAATTATCATCCCGTGTTGCAGTTGGTTTTACTAATAGATCTGCATCTTTCTGCCATTATTAAGAAAAATTACTTGGCTACGTTCTTTAGCGATTACATTCGTGAACATTGCAAGATTTCGTCTGATATTTCACGTGCGAGGTAGTTTTCAGTAAGACTCAGAGCACTGTAGAGTTTGAGAGGCCCCATCGAGGGGAGGACAAGTTGAACCTTTAAAGTGGCCTGGCAGAGAGAATGCGACAAAGTGTTCAACACAAAGGAGCATTGGAGAGTTGGACTGGGTCACGCTTTCGCCGATCAGCAGACAATAAGCACACTTCTCATTCACCACTTTATCTCAGTCCCATTTCTAAGCCAAGTCATTCTGAATCGGGAAATCTCTCGGGTGGGCTGTTGCTTTGAGTGCGTAAAATGAATTTAAAATAAATAGATTGAAATAACTGAACCAGATCTGCAGTTTATGCATTGTGAGCAATGAATCATAGAACCATACAGGACCTTCAGCCCATCAAGTCTGTACTGCCAAAAATACACCAATTTGCACTAATCCCATTCTCTTCACTGTTAGAACATTATAGGTGCTTATTCAGGGACCTTGTTTACTAACCCTGATCAAGCCTTGCTTCTCCAAGTGGAAATTAATTTTCTCCTTGAGAATTTTCTCCAGCAGTTTCCTTACCACTGCTGTGAGACTCACTGATCTGTAATTCCCTGGTTTATCTCAACTACCCTTCTTGTAAAGAGAAACATTAGCTATCCTCTAGTCCTCTGGCGTCTCCCCATTTGGGGACATTTTAAGTGACTGCTTGGCATGCACATGGATAGCAGTGAATTGAGGGATGCATAGGTTAAGTTATTTTATTTTACGTTAGGATTAATCCTTGGCACAACATCATGGGCCAAAGGGCCTATTCAGTGCTGTACTTTTCTATGTTTCTTTTCTGTGTACCCTATGGCCAGAGAGCAATTAAAAATGAAATGAGTTACTTTTTACCACAGTGAGCTACTGTGATCTTAAATGAATGCCTGAAGTGCTAGGGAAAGCAGATTGATTAGGGGTTTCATACTGCCCTGAGAGTCAACTTAGATTTTGTTCTCACATCTTAGGGACAGCTTAGAGAGGGGAATTAATACTATTCTTGCAGCGCAGGGCATGAGTCAAGACAGTTGTGTTGCCTGTCTGGTACCTTAAGGTTTGGGATATTTCCAGTAGTACTATTAATTCATCTGTTCTTTCAAATACCTTGTGCCTTTAAAACCTTTAGTTTTGCCCTTTTGTTATTTTTAATCTCTGGTCTCGTCTGTTGGTTTACTCTTCAATCATATCAAATCAAAGGGATTCAGAGTAGTGAATTGACATGATTAGAGAACTAGTTGGCAGACAGGAAGCCAGGAGTGGGAATAAATGGGTCCTTTTCCATTCATTCCTGATGAAGGACTTTTGCCCGAAACGTCGATTTTCCTGCTTCTCAGATGCTGCCTGACCTGCTGTGCTTTTCCAGCACTACCCTAATCTAGACTCTGGTTTCCAACATCTGCAGTCCTCACTTTTGCCTTTTCCAAATGGCAGACTGTGACAAGCCGGGCACCACAGGAATCAGTGCTACAACACCAGCCATTCACAATTTATATTAACGATTAAAATGAGAGAAGTAAATATGATATCTACAAGTTTTCACATAACAAAGCTGGGTGGGAAGGTGAGCTGCGAGGAGGATGCAGAGATGTTTCAGTGTGATTTGGGTAGGCTGAGTGAGTGGACAAATGCATGGCAAATGCAGCACAATGTGGATAAATGTGAAGTTATCCACTTTGGAAGCAATATCAGATGGATGGACTATTGCATTAATGGCAAAGGGCGAAGTGCAATGAGATGCGATTTTCCTTATGCACCACTAGTTTAAAGTAAGGATGTAGGTTCAACGGGTGATGAAGAAGGCAAATGGTATATTGGCCTTAGTAGTAAGGGGATTTGAGTACAGGAGGAGTGATGTCTTGCTGCAATTGTACAGGGCCTTGGTGAGACCACACCTGGAATATTGTGTGCAGTTTTGGTCTCCTTGCTTGAGGAAGGATGTTCTAGTATGGATGGAGTGCAACAAAGGCTTACCAGGCTGATTCCTGGGATAGTAGGACTTACATATGAAGAAAGGCAGGATTGGTTAAGATGATATTTACTGAAATTCAGAAGATTGAGATGGAGAATCTCTCAGAAACATATAAAATTTCATCAGAAGCATACAAGGTGTATGCAGGAAAGATGTTCCCAAGGATTAGCACCAAAGTCACATTGTAAGGACACAGGGTAGTTCATTTGGGACTGACATGAAATGTATTCACCCAGAGAGTGGTGAGTCTGTGGAAGTCTCTGCCACAAAAAGCAGTTGAGGCTAAAATCTTGAATGTTTTCAAAAAACATAGATAGGAGTCAGCCCTTCAAGCCTGCACCCCCTTTCAGTATGAACATGGCTGGTCATCCAATTCGCTACCTTATTCCCACTTTCTTCCCATACCCTTTGATTCTTTTAGTCCTCAGGCAGAGTCCACATAGTATTGTCAAAGATAAATCCTGTTTGACCAATCTATTTGAGTACCTCAAAGAAGGAACATTAGTAAATAGAAGCTCGTGGACATCTGTACTTAAGCTTTCTGACAGCATTTGATGAGGCACCATATCAAAGATTATTGTGGAAATAAAAGCTTGTGGTACAAGGGAGCAACTAATTCACATGAATAAGAAGTCAGCTGTTGAACAGGAAACAGAATGTAGCCATAGATGGGTCTTTGCAAGACATATTGAGTAGTTTGTCACAGGAATCAGTACTGGGACCTCAACTGCTCACAATTTATATCAGTAATTTGGTTGAAAAGTTAAAGCTATGTGAAATTTGCTGAACACGGAAGTAGGTTGGAAAATACAATATGAAGAGGACACTAGACTTCAAAATATATGTAAATAGGCAAAGATCTGGCACATGAAATGTGATGTGAAATGAACTGTTTTAGATGGAAGAATATTAAGAAATATTTCGTCTAAATTGTGGGAGGTTGCAGACCTCTGAGATACTGAGAGAGCTGATTGTCTGAGTGCATGAATCATCCAAGATTAGTATGCAGGTACAGCAAGTAATTGGAAAAGTAGTAGAATGCTGTTATTTATGGTGAGGGGTATTAATCCATAGAAATTGCAGGCACTAGTCAATGCAACACTGAGTGTAAAACATTTGCTTATTCTTTTGTTGGCGCCACGCTTCTTCAATTCGTGTTCAATGCTATTTATGTAGTATTAATAATATTTACCTTTAAACGTTTTAGTGCTGCCTCCTGTCAGTTAGAAACCCATGCCTGTGCAAGCTTCCAGAATCCCCCCCCCCCCCCCCCCACCCCCACCTCCACCTCCACCCCGGCTGCCATTGTATCAAACCCCCATGAGGAAATATTTGAACAGGCGACCACAACTTCACTTGTAAATTGTGAGGTTCTGGGAGGCAATTCCAGAGCTTGCTGGCTGGGAGCTGAAGGTGCAGCTTCTAGGTGGTGGAGTATTGGGACTCTGAGATGGTCAAGTATTAGAGATATGCAGCAATCTGAGGAATGTGGGACTACAGGAGATTACAAAGATAGGCAGGGGTGAGACTAGGGAGGAATTTGAAAACATGTTTGAGAATGGTAAGGTCAGAATGTTGTATAAGTTAGGAATTAGCGGAGGAGAGCAAGCATGTGGTGTAGAGCTTGGGTTTGAAAGCCTACCAACTGGAGCTTGAGGATAGGAAGAAAGACAGTCATCTTCTGCCAAGCAGTTCTTCCTTTGAACCCTGCTTGGACCCAAGATGCGTGTATTTGGGCTGCAACAGGTGACCAGCTTTATCCCTTGCACCTATCAGGCAGTATCAGCTGCTGCTTGGTGCAGAAATAAAACGTTTATTACAGCCTCCCTTTTCAAATCAAATGGTAGCTTCTGTGGCTGACCTGATGGGATTAATTCACAGGCTGGTCAAACCATTCTTTGCCCCCCTTGGGACCTTGCTCCTTGTGTGCACTGGATCCCGAGCAGTGTCTGATTACCATACATGGTCTGGAATTGTAATTTTGATTTAATGGCCCTTTTCCCCCTCACGCTCTATCTGGGCTGATACTGATTCCCTGCTGGGTTTTAGTCCTGTATTAGAGCTCTGGCAAGTCAGGCGTATAAGGAGCCTAGCAAATCAGAAAAGTGACAGCCCAGTCCGACTTGCTTTTTTTCTCACTAACTGGATTACTTTTCAGATACAGGAGCTCAGAATGACCTCTCTCTGATGAACATTGGTGAATTTGACACTGATGGAGAATCACACACAGGTCTCCCCAGCACAGAGTTGAAGCTCCCAATATCTAGCTCTGTAACTCCTCATAAAGGACACCTACTTCACCCTTAACAATGGCCTCATCAGAACACCAACTCCCATGTGTCTTGTCATTTTGATTTAATTTATAAATCTAAAACCTTGTTTTTTTTTGGTTTAGAAACTGGGTACAGCTGCAGAAAACCTCTGCCACAGTAGAAACTGTCCAACGGTCTAATGTCCTGGACTGATTTTGAGTTACTTAAAGCCTGTATTTTATTCATTTACCTTTATTTCAAGCTGCATGCACAGTTTTGGGGATTTGGAATTTCAGCATCAATAAGTTATCAGCATTAACAGCTTCTTTTAACGAGTTTTGAGAAGATTTGTAGCTCAGGTTGAGGTTTTGGATGTACCTTTGCTGAGCTAGAAGGTTCGTTTCCAGACATTTTCTCACCATACTAGGTAACATCTTCAGTGGGCCTCAGGTGAAGCACTGCTGATAATTTTGCTTTCTATTTATATGTTTGGGTTTCTTTGGGTTGGTGATGTCATTTCCTGTGGTGAAGTCACTTTCTGCTTTTTTTTCCTCAGGGGATGGTAGATGGGGTCCAACTCGATGCATTTGTTGATAGAGTTCCGGTTGGAATGCTTTGCTTCTAGGAATTCTCGTGCATGTCTTTGTTTGGCTTGTCCTAGGATGGATGTGTTGTCGCAGTCGAAGTGGTTTCCTTCCTCATCCATGTGTAAGGATACTAGTGAGAGAGGGTCATATCTTTTTGTGGCAGAAAAGTAGCCACCAGGATACATGGACACCAACAAGCCATAAAAGGACATGGGTTAGACCCCATCTACCATCCCCTGAGAAAAGGAACAGGAAGTGACTTCACCACAGGACTACAGCCCTGCTTTTATATACAAGTTCTCTCAAAATAGATGCCGTCCTTGTATTTGCCTTCCTAACTACTGACTCAACCTGCAAGTTTACCTTGAGAGAATCCTGGACTAGAACTCCCAAGACTGTTTGCACTTCAGACTTCTGAGTTTTTGCCCCATTTAGAAAATAGTCCATGCTTCTAGTCTTCCTACCAAAGTACATGACCTCACACTTTCCCACGTTATACTCCATCTGCCACTTCTTTGCCCACTCTCCTAACCTGTCCAAATCCTTCTGCAGATGTTCTTCCATGATCGAAGAATAAATATAGCCCTGCTTTTCTTTAAATAGTGCTGTGGGACTGTTAATATTCACCTACAAGGAGCTAATGCACGCTCCAGTTAATGATTCACCCAGGGTACTACACCTCCAGCAGTGCAGCCCTGCCTCATTACTACAGTCCATGATCTGCTGGATTTCGAGCTGACTGCAGCCACTTGAAGAGAAGTGGCTCTTCTCTGACTTGCAGGCAAGAGGACTATGGCAGCAGATCTCCAAGCTTCTTTGTTCAAACTTTGATCTCCTGTGTACTTTGGCATGACAAGGTGACTACCTCCAGTGGTGGTCTCTTTTCTCTGTTATTTGCACTGCTCTGTTAAGTTAAGATGAGCATAAGTTAGGTGTGAGCAGTTGTTCTTGGTGGTGGAGTGGGTGTGAGGTCAGTAACTTAGCCCAGACTCAGATGGAACTGCAAAGGTGTAGACAGTGTGGTTCAGCCTCCGATACCAGGGGTGGTGATGTCGGTGCTTGGGACCAGACTTTTGGGATGTGGGAGATTACATACATTTGGTCTTTTTCTTCTCCGAATTTATGAATGCAGTTCAGTTTTGAAGGGGAACAAAACCACTTATTGGTTCAATGAGTAATCTTCCTGTGAGTGATAGGAGCACACAGGACACTCCGGTCTCTGTTATGGGGAGCACTGGTTGTTGTCGTTAAACCCACCTTGTTTTTCTTTTCAGATTGCATTGTTGGTCAGATTGGATTTTAACTGTCTCGGGCACAGATCTGGTGAATTCTCTCTGCTCGTTTGGATCAACGTATTCAGATTGTCTCCTACACCTAGTGTCTAACGGGAGCAAAGTTGGAGCAGTGAGGACCAGACGAACAGGATGGATGACATTTTTACCCAGTGCCGGGAAGGCAACGCAGTTGCAGTTCGGCTCTGGCTGGACAACACTGAAAATGACTTGAATCAGGGGTGAGTGCCAGATTCTGACCGATCCGTCGGACTGTCTGAATAGTTTCACTTAAAGCAGTCTTAAAGTTAGTGCTGGAGTTATGACATGATCATGTGATAGGAACACTATCTTGTGTACTGAACATGAAGTCTGTAACCATAACATCTACCAGCTGACAACATTGTTGTGCACCCATTGTCCATTCAACCCCCAAAACACATTTGGTGCCTCCTGCTCATTGTTTCATCCCGGGATGTTGCTGCCTTCCACACAGTGTGTACTTCCAGAGCTGTCATCAAACTCAAAAGACTCTCATTGCCTTTCAGTGTCACCGTTCCAAAAGCAGCCGAGTCTTAAACAGCTACAAATGTACACAACAATTTCATTTCGCCTCCTTCCTCCACCCTATCCCCGTCCTTGCTCGAAACACTTCCGGTATTTTAAGTAGCTAGCAGTCTGATCTCCTTTTTAGGTTATTACCACAAAAAATAAAAATACATAGTCTCTTTCAGAAGGAATTATTTTGTTTTAAGATTTCCCCTTAAGAAGTATTATGTACTCCAGTGAAATGTTAAGCTTGGGTATAATGTTGAGTGTTTGAAGCAACTAGAGTAAATGCAGTTAAAGGCAATAGGGACTTGATTAGTATCGGGTAGGTGGGAAAGGAGGTATCTGTTGATATAGTTAGATAAACAGGAGAGGAAAGAAATTTGTGCGCAACATAATCTTGAGCTTTCAGGGATGTGTAGGTTAGGTGCATTAATCAGGGCCAAATATAGAGTAGGGAAATGGGTCTGGATGGATTACTCTTTGGAGGGTCGCTTTGGACTTGTTGGGCCAAAGGGTCTGTTTCCATACTGTCGGGATTCTGTGGTTCTATGAAATTTCCAGTTTAGATTTTCACTTGATGTAACTATTATTTTTAATCGTTCATTCTTAGTACAATCAGAATCAAGCCAGTTATGGATAGTGTGCAGTTAAATGTTTGATGTGCATGTTTTGCTTCCTCATATAAAATTTGTGGGGAATTTAATGGAAATGGAGCAATAGGTGGTATGTGACAGCAAATCACATGACACAAGTGACATAAGAAGTGCCTTAGGTATCCTGCTATAATCAGTAGTCACTGATCAGAGGTGTATTTTGGAGACTTATGCTCCAACACATTTCAAGATGAGTGATTGGGCTCAGATTCCCCATTTCCATTCATCTGACATTGTCACAGCCCTTGGATGAGCTTTCTCATCTTAATAAAATCCCAGGAAGGGAAGGGAACAGAACTGAAAAAAACTGGATAATTTCTGATTGATATCCTATTGAAGTTATCTTGCTGAAATCCTAAATTAAAAACCAACGTACTGCGATTTTGGAAATATGAAACAAACACACAAATCCTGGAGAAACTCAGCAGCTCTGGCAGCATCTGTAGAAAGAGAAATAGCAGGTCCCAAGTTGAGGTATGTCAGAATCTTGAGAGATGCTGAGTTCTGAGATGAAACTGAGTTTTGCCGGCATTTTCTGTTTTCACTGCTGAAATGTTTACCTGGATTTGATCCCCTTATGGATAATGTTTCTTCACTTCTGGCCTTTGTTCTGTTGAAATCTACAACAATATCCAACCCATGCAGCTTACCAAGCCCTTTAGTATATACTCTCCGACCATGCGGCGCTCCCTCAGCCCTGACCCTCCGACAGTGCGGCACTCCCTCAGACCCTCCGACAGTGTGGCACTCCCTCAGCACTGATCCTCTATGCAGCATTTCATAATGCTCCGAAAATGTTAACCTTGAGAGTGGAATCGAGGCTTTAGGTTGGGTGTAGAAGCCATAGACCCGATGAGTCACTATTGAGTCATGGTTGACACCTACAAAATCAGAATCCATGCCTGCAAGGAAAAGAAAAATGATGTATAAAAAAGTGTGATCAGCATCTTTAGTAGTGTGGTTTGGCATTCGTAACAAAAGCTTTTAAAGAAAATAAAGTGTCAGCTTTATTTTCAGACTGCATTGCTCATTAACTCTCCTGGAATTGTCTACATGGCAGACTGTAGTTTAAAAACGTGCCCCAAAGGAAGAAGGTAGCAGTGTTATTCTGATTTATGAAACTCCCACTTCCGCATATTTCAACCATTCTGTCATTCTGTTTAATTTTGAGCTTGGAATACTGCCTAGAGCTGCAACAATTTTGCACACATTCCAGTTGATGGCTTCCTGTGATGTTGTACAGATGGGTCTGTGTGAGTTTGTGACTGTTAGCTGTGTGTTAGATTGCAAGGGAACAGGATGAAAATGGCAATGTTGTCAGCTGTCTGAGCAAAATATGCTTCTCCAACCCCAATGCTGCCCCTGTGCTGGGAATAAGTGATGAGGACAGTATATTCAAAAGAGTAGACAGAGCTTTACTCTGTATCTAACCCCATGCTGTCCCTGGAGTGCTTGACAGGGACAATAGAACGCTCTGGTGCTGCAGTGATAGTGTTTCTACCTCTAAACCAGGAGGCCTGAGTTCAAGTCCCACTTAGTGTAGAGTTGTGTAATGACATGCCTGAACAGGTTGATTAAACAAAATTCAGGAGGAAGCTTTACTCTATCAAGCACTGTGCTGTCCCTGGTCAAGGAAAGTTTGTTGGGGACCGTGTAGAGGGAGCTTTTCTATCAGTTGAAAAGAATAGAGGGAACTGACTTGACATTGAAAAGAGTAGAGGCGGCTTTACTCAGTATTCAATCATGTGCTATCCCTGTTCTAGGAGTGTTTGATAAGGATGGTGAAGAGTGAGTTTAGCTCTGTATTTCACCTTGTGCTGCCTTTGCTCTCTAAGTGTTTTGATGGGGGACAGGCTGCCTTATGAAGAGTAATAAGTGCAGCTGTTGTACAACTCCCTCCCTCTGTTGCGCCTGCCATACAGTGTGTTTTAACTCTTATACCTAGCCAAGAAACTGAGAGTCGACTCTGTGATAAATGAGAATAGTTGTTTATTTATTTAACACAATTAAGACTATAATAACAAAATACACAACAAACTAACTATTTACACTATAAATATAATCAGCTATCTTGTGCTTTAGTTTAACCCTGGATGATCATATACCACCATATAAAATCTTGGCCTTGTTCCACGTGGCGATGATCATCTGGTCTTCTGCTCCCGGTGATCTCAGGGTGGTCTTCTCTTCACAGTGGTTCGTCTCGTTACTGCTCCTGACACTGGTGTTGTGGCAATTCTTATACTGAGAAGTCTTCATGCCCTTATGGGAGGGTCGTCAATATCCACAAATACATTGATCAGGACTCAGTCACTTTGATCGTTTGGAGTCAACCAGGCATTGACATGTCGACAGCAGGGTGGTCCTTGGGCATCCATTCCTGGAGGTGTTAGGCACATGTAGGTAGCCCTCTCCAAATAAGGGTGGACACCTCAATGTTTCTGATTGTCCTGGGGATGGCATTCAGGTCAATCCATTCAATTCCAATTCAAGTGTACGTTGTATTGTCTGCAACTGCTGGGTCAATTGCATACTTTGTGTCTGTAGCTGCAGTCTGTCTGGATTCTGCAGCTTGTTTATTTCAGTATCTTTCAGCACAGTCACTTGGGCAAAGGCTCGCCTCAATTTCCCAGCACACCTCATTTGTTGTCTTTTTTTTTCATAAGTCCAGCATTTTGAGCGGCTACACTCCACTCTGAAACAACCACTGTGTGGTATTAAGCCACTGTTTAATTGAGAAGTCTTCCCCTGCTCTGAGATGAGGATGGATGGGTGATAAATACTGCCCTTGCCAGAGGTGCTCATAATTGCCTCAAAGAAGAAAAACCATTTCTGTTTCTGGTGTCCTGTCAGTAAGAACAGCGAAGGGCTTAAAAGAGGGGGAGGTGTGGCATTGTTAGTCATGGACAGTATTATGGTGGCAGAAAAGACATTTAATGAGGACTCGTCTACTAAGGTAGTTTGGGCTGAGGTTAGAAACAGGAAAGGAGAGGTCACCCTGTTGGGAGTTTTCCATAGGCCACTGAAAACTTCCAGAGATCTAGAGGAAAGAATTGCAAAGATGATTCTGGATAGGAGCAAAAGGAACTGGGTAGTTTTATGGGGGTCTTTAACTTATCAAATATTGACTGGAAACACTGTCGTTTGAGTACCTGAGAGAGGTCAGTTTTTGTCCAGTATGTGCAGGAGGGTTTCCTGACACAGTATGTAGACAGGGGCAAGGCCACATTGGATTTGGTACAGGGTAATGAACCAAGCCACATGTTAGATTTGGAGGTAGGTGGGCACTTTGGTGAAAATGATCACAATTCAGTTATGTTTACTTGAGCGAGGGAAAGGGATGGGTATATACATAGAACCTAGAAGCCCATGAGCATTATCATAGAATTCCTACAATGTGGAAACAGGTCCTTCGGCTCAACAAGTCTACATCGACCCTCCGAAGAGTATCCCACCTAGACCCATTCCCCCACCCTATTACTCTGCACTTATCACTGACTAATGCACCTAACCTACACATCCTTGAGCACTGTGGGTAATTTAGCATGGCCCATTCACCTAACCTGCACATCTTTAGACTGTGGGAGGAAACTGTATCACCAGGAGGGAACCCATGCAGACACAGGGAGAATGTGCAAACTCCACACAGACAATCGCCTGAGTGGGGAATTGAACCCAGGTCCCTGGCGCTGTGAGGCAACAGTACTAACCACTGAGCCACCATGCCACCCTATAAACCACAAGAATACATTTAGTATAGTGTCAAGAAAGACGACTATGATGCAATTCGACAAGATTTAGGATGCATGGGGAAGGAAACTGCAGGGGGTGGGCATATTTGCAATGTGACAAAAGTGAGTACTGCACATGTTGAAGATGAGAGTAGAGAGTGTGGTGCTGCATGTCCTGGGCCGCCTCCATCATCATTCCCTAACCACCCGACCAGTTCCTAATGCCTCATCTTCACCTCAAGACCCTCCAACCCCATGGCATCAATGTGGATTTCACCAGTTTCCTCATGTCCTCTCCCCTCACCTTATCCTAGATCCAACCTTCCAACTTGGCACTGCCCTCATGACCTGTCCATCTTCCTTTCCACCTCTCTGTTCCACCCTCCCCTCTGATCTCTCACCATTACCCCCACCTCCATCTACCTATCGCACTCCCAGCTACCTTCGCCCCCTCCCCCCAGCCCCATCCCCCTCCCATTTATCTCATCAACTCCTTGGTTCACAGCCTCATTCCTGATGAAGGGCTTTTGACCAAAACTCTCCTGCTCCACGGATGCTGTCTGACCTGCTGTGTTTTTCCAGCACCACAATCTCGACAATGGAAATGTGGAGCTTGTTCAAGGAACAGCTAAAGCATGTCTTTGATAAGTGTATGGCTGTCAGGCAGGGAGGAAGTGGTCAAGCGAGAAAGCCTTGGTTTACTAAAGAAGTTGAATCTCTTACCAAGAGGAAGAAGGAGACTTAGTGAAGGTACTTGAGTGTTACAAGTTATCCAGGAAGGGTCTAGAGAGAGAGCTAAAAAGAACCAGGAGGGGACATGAGAAGTCTTTGACAGGTAGGATCGGGGAAATCCCTAAAGCCTTCTCTCGGTATGAGGACCAATCAAGGACAGCAATGGAAAGTTGTGTGTGGAGTCTGAAGACCTGGGAGAGGTGCTAAATGAATATTTTTCATCAGTATTCACACAGGAAAAAGACAGAGTTGTCAAGGAGAATACTGAGATACAGGCTACTAGACTAGACAGGATTGAGGTTGAGAAGGAGGTGGTGTTAACAATTCTGGAAAGTGTGAAAATAGGTAAGTTCCCTGCGCCAGATGGGATTTATCCTAGGATTCTCTGGGAAACCAGGGAGGAGATTGCACAGCCTTTGGCTTTGATCTTTATGTCATCATTGTCTACAGGAATAGTGCCAGAAGACTGGAGGATAGCAAATGTTGTTCCCTTGTTTAAGGAGGGGAGTCGAGACAACCCTGGTAATTATAGACCAGACTTTGGTTGTGGGTGAAGTGTTATAAAGGACTGCAAGAGATAGGATTTATAATCATCTAGAGAGGAATAATTTGATTAGGTATAGTCAACGTGGTTTCATGAAGGGTAGGTTATGCCTCACAAATCTTATTGAGTTCTTTGAGAAGGTGACCAAACAGGTGGATGAGGGTAAAGCGGTTGATGTGTATATGGATTTCAGTAAGGTGTTTGATAAGGTTCCACATGGTAAGTTATCGCAGAAAATACGGAGGCATGGGATTGAGGGTGATTCCATGATTTGGATCAGAACTTGACTAACTAAAAGAAGACAGAGGGTGAAGGTTGATGGGAAATGTTCATCCTGGAGTTCAGTTACTAGTAGTGTACCACAAGGATCTGTTTTGGGGCCACTGCTGTTTGTCATTTTTATAAATGATCTGGATGAGAGTGTGGAAGGATGGGTTAGTAAATTTGCGGATGACGCTAAGGTCGGTGGAGTTGTGGACAGTGCAGAAGAATGTTGCAGATTCCAGAGGGACATAGATAAGCTGCAGAGCTGGATTGAGAGCTGGCAAATGGAGTTTAGTGCAGAAAAATGTGAGGTGATTCAGTTTGGATAGAGTAACAGGAATACAGAGTACTGAGCTAATGGTAAGACTCTTGGTAGTGTGAATGAGCAGAGAGATCTCAGTGTCTACGTACACAGATCGCTGAAAGTTGCCACCCAGGTTGATAGGGTTATTCAGAAGGAGTATGGTATGATAACTTCTCTTAGTAGAGGGATTGAATTTCGGAGCCACGAGGTCATGTTGCAGCTGTACAAAACTCTGGCGCAGCCACACTTGGAGTATTGCAGACAGCATTATAGGAAGGGTGTGGTAGCATTGGAAAGGGTGCCAAGAAGATTTACTAGGATGTTGCCTGGTATGGAGGAAAGGTCTTATGAGGAAAAGCTGAGGGAACTGAGGCTGTTTTCGTTCGGGGGAAGCTCGCACGAGGGGACATGGCTTTAAATTGAGGGGTGATAGATATAGGACAGATGTCAGAGATAGGTGCTTTACTAGGAGTAGTAGGGGTATGGAACGCTCTGCCTGCAACAGTAATAGACTTGCCAACTTGAAGGGCATTTAAATGCTCGTGGATGGTAATGGAATAGTGTAGGTTAGATGGGCTTTAGATTGGTTGCATAGGTCGGCGGAACATCGAGGGCCGAAGGGCCTGTACTGCACTGTAATCTTCTATGTCACACATTGACTAACCAATGGGGAGTGTCAGGTGACATGGTAATACAAGGGTTCCAACAGCCTCCCATAGATAACCAAGAGAATCCTTATTCGTGCTTTTTTCCAAAATCCAACTTCTCATTCTTACTCACTCTTTTGGGAATCATCACTGTCTCTTCTTCCAGGCCACCCTTTCTCATCTTCAGGACTGTACTAAACTTTGTTTAGGGGGCCTTGTCCTGTTGTGTGCACAGTGTGTGCTCCCTGACGAGAGATGATTGTGGCTGTTTTTTCCTGTACACTGGGGGAGGGGTGATGTAAGCAAGAATTTGAACTGTCCATTTCTAATCTGAGCGAGATCAGATAGAGTGAAGTCTTTATGGGATTGTGCTGTTTACTGCAGAATAGAGGGATCCTCTGGCATGTTTACTGTCAATTGTCTTTGATCCACAGTCTTCTCCATTTAAGGATGTTTGGACTATTTCCTGTGAAAGTTTCTGACTGGGATAATGAAGGGCTATCGGGTAAAAGAAGCACAGGAAGTATAGATCCACAGGGAGAAATCTATCCCACAGAAATGTAATCCTGAAAAGTATGCAACCAGTGTCCAGTCGCAGTCTGCCCTTTCTGCAGTGCATTCTTCCACTGCGTTTCCCTTTTGCGAGCTAACATAAAGCAGCCTTCTGCACAGAAGATTTATTTGGGTACAGGGTCTGAGCAGCGACTCTCAGCACTGCCCCTCCCAGGCTTCAGAAGCACAGAAGAGCTGAGTGAGACCCAGCTGACTGGCTGTCAGCCAAAGATCAATTAATGAGGGTCAGGACTGAGGGACAGCTACACTGTCAGGCAGTTAATTCAGAGGGAGGACGCCGCTGTTGGAGGGACAGGGCGGAGGGGCGGAGCGCTATCAGAGGGAGAGGGCGGAGGGACGGGGCAGAGGGGGCAGCGCTGAGTGAGCTGAGGGACTATCGTATAGTACACCCACATCATCATTTTTGAGACTCTGAAGCTGAATGATGAATTTATTTGATATTGGAATTTGATTGAAGGGGGTGTTGGTTGAACAGTTTTCAGTTGGTAGCTTATCTCCTCAGCTGTGAGTAATTCTTTGGAGAGGGAGTGCAGAATTAAAATGAGGAAAATGCCTTTGGAGGGTTTGTATAATGATACTGCTTTGTTTGATGCTAGACTTGTCATAGGCAAAAGTGAGGACTGCAGATGCTGGAGATCAGAGTCAAGATTGGAGTGGTGCTGGAAAAGCACAGCAAGTCAAGCAGCTTCCGAAGAGCAGGAAAATCAACGTTTCATCAGGAATGAGGCTGGGAGCCTACAGGGTGGAGAGATAAATGAGAGGGAGGGTGGGACTGGGGCAAAGGTAGCTGAGAGCACAGTAGGTGGATGGAGGTGGGGGTAAAGGTGATAGGTCAGAGAGGAGGGTGGAGTGATAGGTGGGAAGGAAGATTGGCAGGTAGGACAGGTCATGAGGACAGTGCTGAGCTGGAAGGTTGAAACTGGGGTAAGGTGGGGGGAAGGGGAAATGAGGAAACTGGTGAAGTCCACATTGATGCCCTGGAGTTGGAGGGTCCCGAGGCGGAAGATGAGGCGTTCTTCCTCCAGGTGTTGGGTGGTGAGGGAGCGGCAGTGGAGGAGGCCCAGGATCTGCATGTCCTCGGCTGAGTGAGAGGGGGAGTTGAAATGTTGGGCCACGGAGCGGTGGGGTTGATTGGTGCGGGTGTCCCGGAGATATTCCCTAAAGCGCTCTGCGAGAGATAGGGCTTGTGTTGGTTCTGTTGTTGAGGCAGACACGGATGATGAATTTTAGCACCATAACCAAAATGTCAGCTTTACCTTCAGCCGACTGTGGAAACCAGTTTTTGGGATGAGGAATTTAAGGGAAGGTAGTGGGTGTTTCATGGTGCTAGTCATTGGGAATCCCAGGCTAATGTCCTGGGGACATAGATTTGAATACACCATGGGAAATGGTGAAATTTGAATTCAATAAACATTTGTAACAAAGATTCTATTAACTGTGTAACCATGGTCAATTGTTATAAAACTTGCGTGATTCTCTCGTGTCCTTTGGGGGAGGAAATGTACCATCCAGGTCTGATTCCAGGCTCTCGCCAAGGGGCCCTCTGGGAAATTAGGGATGGGCAAGAAAGGCTGGCCTTACCAGCAATATCCAAATCCCATGGGAGAATAAAAATAATCCAATCCTAGATGCAGGTCAAATTTTGCCATCAGCAGTTATCTTCGTGCTTCTGTAAACATGGAAATTTGGAGCAGGAGTCGGCTGTTTGAGCCTGTGTGCATACTTCACCATTCAGGCTTATAGATGATCCAACCATGGCCTCAATAACCCACTCTAGTTGGTCAATACACCTATCGTGAGAGAACTGGCCAGTCTGTGGCAGGCACTTCAAAGCATTAGAAAAGTACAACCATTGCAGGTTTTTGCAAAGGCATCAAATCCGTGTAAAGGATCCATCAGCAGTGTCTTCCCCCAAGCCACCTTGCTCAGCATTTAAGGCACAAACCACTGTCACCAAGTCCCTCTGCTGGGTGAGTCAGGTCGCCCAAGACAACTGCATTATGCAGAATTTACACATGGCATGAGAGTCACAGGAGGCCGGAGAAAAAGCTTTGAGAATATCCTTATCCTTGAGGAGGTGAAACATCACCAGTGTCTCATGGGAAACCCTGTCTTGTGACAAACCAAATTGGAGAAGGTTCATCTCAAATAAATCAAACACATCGAGAAATATCATTGGAAACGTGCAGAGGCAACATCCACAGTCAGATGGTGGGCACAAACCTTCAAATACCACCCATCCTGCGTGTGGTAGAGTCTTCAGAGCGTACACTGGACTGATCAGCAGCCTCAAAACCCTTCATACCAGAATGGAACCATTTGATTCAGTGGAACTGCCTAACGGTGCCTTGGGGTTACACTGCAGAGCTAGTCACTGCTATTACTGTGCGTGGAGCAGGATCTCCTTATAGTACAGTCACACCCTGCCACTGTGATGATTGTTGAATGAATCACTCTCCTCACACTTTCATCACCAGCAAGAAGTGAGCAATTCTTGCCACTACTCCTGGGTACGTTCCTCGCCTTGTAAAGGCAGCCCAGCCTGCAGAATAGCTTCATCTCAATGTTCAGAGCCATAAATACAGGACCAGTGACTGCCAATTTGAGTCATTGATGAAATGAGTCTAGGAACCACTGAGATACTCTCATCATATCGTGCATTTCTTTTTTGGTGCTGTTTATGTGTGATTGTCTCTATGTGCCTGCTGGTGCATTTTCATTCTTTGCACTAGCTCACCAGCTTGTTTTCCTGTCGGCCGAAGAGAGAAATTTCACGGCTAGTGATCCATGATACTGACATTGCTCTACTGCTCGAATCCAAAGCTGCAGCTTTCAGAGCTGAGTTGTGGATTGTCCTTCAGGATTTTGTATACACACAAAGCAAGAACCTTTGACCAGATTCTATCCCCTCCCCTGGGAAACTGAACCTCAGACCCAACAAGCTACTTGACAACAAAGACAGTTCGCTCCATCTCTAGAATAAGTAGTCAGTTTCCACTTTTGTCTCTGCCTTCTTCCATCCTCCCTACTGGAAACTGTTTCCCTTCTTCCTTCTTTATCTCCCTCCAGAGCACCAGCCATCTCTTTCACCCTCTCTCCATTGTTTCTGACCTTCTCTCCCTCTCGACCCGAAGTCAACTTCCCTCACTGCCAACCGCATCTCCAGATTACCTTCACTCCAAGTCCTGTGACATGACATACCATCCTTCCTGAGCTCCTTCCCATCCACCTTCCTCCCTCCCCCTCTACCCCTCCTTCTGAGCCCTTACCACACTTGCTGACTGTAATGCCAGCCTTTAAAGATCACCCTAAAATGATCTTGTACGGAAGTATCAAAATCTATTTTGGTTGCGACCTTCTGAAGTGTGAGCGACGAACAGCTGTGTGCTCTTCTGTATATTTTTGTAGGGAGAGAGAGAGAGACTGAGACTGAGACTCAGTCCAGTATCTGATTCCCCAGACAAGCCGGCACCTTGGTTATGTTTGGGTGATGGCACTGAACTGGAGAGTTTATCTGGGAGGCCTGTTGAGTTCCCTCCCTACGTTGTGGAGTGAGTTGCACAAGGGGGAGGTGCAGCTTTCCAGGGAGGGGCATGGTGAGGATGAAATGCAGGTCCTTGGGTTCCAGTCTTCTACAGCAATCTCATCAATTTGCAGTGAGGATGCTCTAGTCTTAGAAAATTAAATGGGGACAGGAGTCGAGACATCAAAGTATGAATTAAAATGGGGTTCGAGGCTCCTCTTATAATCATGGAGGCCGCAAGGATCCTGCATTTTTAATTGGTGTGAGTTTGACTTTTATGAGAGTATAAAACCATTGAACAGGCAGGAATTCATTTGCCGTAGGCACTTGCAGTTCAGGGCACCTTCTCCAGGCTGAGTTAGTGCCATGTGTCCCGGCAGCTTTCCCCCAGCACTGAAGGAGTGAGCTTGCAGGGATGTTGCAGTCACATGGGAGTTACTTAGCAAACCTGTTCCCCAACATGTCCCTGAAAGAAGGAGCATTGGATAAACCAGGCCAGGGGACCAAATATTGGGGATAAAGCAAGGGACACAATTCGGTTATGTTTACATTAGCAATGGGCAGGGAGAGGTATATACAGCAGGGGAAGAGGTATAACGAGGGGAAAGGCAATTATGATGTGATTAGGCAAGTTTTAGGATGCATAGGATGGAGAAGGAAACTGCAGGGGATGGACACACTTGAAATATTCAAGGAACACAGCCACTGCAGGTCCTTGATAAGTACCTACCTATCAGACAGGGAGGTAGTTGTCGAGAGAGGGAGCCGTGGTGTACTAAAGAAGTTGAAGCTCTTGTCAAGAGGAAGAAGGAGGCTTATGTAAGGATGTGAAGGCTCAGTTAGGGGGCTTGAGACTTATAAGTTCGCCAGAAAAGATCTCAAGAGAAGGCTAAGAAGAGCCAGGAGGGGACATGAGAAGTTATTGGTGGATAGGATCAAGGAAAACTCTAAGGCCTTCTAGATGTATGTCAGGAATAAAAGAATGACTAGAGTTAGATTAGGGCAAATCAAAGATAGCAGTAGAAAGTAGTGTGTGGAATCTGAGGACAGAGGGGAAGCTTTTAATGAATACTTTTCATCAGTATTCACAATGGGGAAGGGCAAAGTTAGAATACGGAGATACAGGCTACTAGATAAGATGGGATTGAAGTTGACAAAGAGGAAGGTTTAGCAATTTTGGAAGGTCTGAAAATCATTAAGACCCTGGGCCGGATGGGATTTATCCTCTGATTTGCTGGGAAGCCCTGGAGGAGACTGCAGAGCCTTTGGCTTTGATCTTTATGTCATCATTGTCGACAGGAGTAATGCCAGAAGACTGGAGGATAGCAAATGTTGCTCCCTTGTCTAAGAAGGGGATTCTGGACAACCATGGTAATTATAGGCCAGTGAGCCATACTTCGGTTGTGGATAAGGTGTTGGAAAAGGTTATAAGAGATAGGATTTATAATCATTTGGAAAGGAATAAGTTGCTTAGGGGTAGTCAACACTGTTTCGTGAAAGGTAGGTCGTGCATAACTAACTTCAATTGAGTTCTTTGAGAAGGTGACAAAACAGGTAGATGAAGGTAACGTGGTTGATGTGGTGTATATGGATTTCAGTAAGGCGTTTGATAAGATTCTGCATGGTAGGCTATTGCACAAAATACGGAGTTTCGGGATTGAAGGTGATTTAGCACTTTTGATCAGAAATTGGCTCGCTGAAAGAAGACAGAGGGTGGTGGTTGATGGGAAGTGTTCATCCTGGAGCTTAGTTAACAGTGGTATGCGCAATGATCTGTTTTGGGGCCACTGCTGTTTGTCCTTCTTATAAATGATCTGGATGTGGACATAGAAGGATGAGTTAGTAAATTTGCGCATGACACGAAGGTAGGCAGAGTTGTGGATAGTGCCAAAGGATGTTGTGGGTTACAGAGGGACGTAGATAAGATGCCAGACCTGGGCTGAGAAGTGGCAAATGGAGTTTAATGTGGACAAGTGTGAGATAGTTCACTTTGGAAGAAGTAACAGGAATGCAGAGTATTAGGCTAATGGTAAAATTCTTGGCAGTGTAGATGGACAGAGATCTCAGCGTCCAGGTGCATAGATCCCTGAAAGTTGCCACCCACATTGATAGGCATACCAAGGCATATGGTATATTGGCGTTTATTGGTAGGGGGATTGAATTTTGGAACCATGAGGTCATATTTTCGCTGTAAAGGATGCTGGTAAGGCCGCACCTGGATTATTGAGTACAGTTCTGGTCACTGCATTAACTTGCTAGGGTGTTACCTGGTATGGAAGGAAGGTCTTAAGAAGAAAGGCTGAGGGAATGAGGCTGTTTTCATTGAAGAGAAGAAGATTGAAAGGTGACTTAATCAAGATGTATAAGATATTCAGAGGGTTAGGGTGGACAATGAGAGTCTTTTTCCTCGGATGGTGGAGGCTAACACAAGGCGACATAGCTTTAAATTGAGGGGTGATAAATATAGAACACGTCAGTTTCTTTACTCCGAGTCTTCGGGGCGTCGAACAGCCTGCCTGCAACAGTAGTAGGCTCACCGACATTAAGGGCATTTAAATGGGCATTGAACATACATATGGATAATAATGGAATAGTGTAGGTTAGATGGGCATCAGATTAATTTCACAGGTCAGCACAGCCGAAGGGCCTGTACTGTGCTGTGATGTTCTGTGTTCTGTTTGGACACTTTGGCTGCCATGTGGTGTGAGGTTGCGCGTGGTGTGAGTTGGGGTGGGACTACCAAACTAATAAGAGCATTGGGGTTGATGCTGGGGTTTGGACATGGATTGCAGGTAGGTCATTGAGAAAGACAGTGCAGGTGTGTACTGTAACTGCAAAATTCAATAGACAGGACAAAGAACATTTCCATTATAAACATCAGGCTGCTCGGTCAGTTGAGGTTCTGCCTTGTTCCTCTTTAAAAATGGCTGTGTGACCACGGCTTGCAATTTCCTTTTTTGTTTTGTGCAGTCTTTTGAGTATTTTATCAAAGAATACTGTGGTGGAAGGAGAGTATCCGTCAAATTTCACAAATGTGACTTGGCTGCTTGTCAAGTAATCCAGCAGAATATCAATCATTTGGAAAGTTGAGTAGAAACATAGACGATAAGAGTACAAGTAGGCCTTCCACCATCCAACTCAATAGCCTAATCCTGCTTTCTCCCAGTAACCTTTTGATCCCATTCGCCGTAAGTTCTATATTCAGCACCCCCTTGAATACATTGTGTTTGGGTGAAGGAATATCTCCTTATCTTTGTCCTAAATGGTCTACCCCAAATTCTCAGACTGTGAGCCCAGGTTCTGGAAACACACACCATCGGGAACATCCACCCTGTCGTCTTAGAATTTTATAAGTCTCTATGAGATCCCCTCTCACTTGTCTGAGCTCCAGCGAAAACAATCATAACCTAGTCTATCCCTCCTCCCATGTCAGTCCCACCATCCCCAGAATCAACCTGGGAAATGTTCATTGTACTCCCTCAAGAGCGAGAGCATTCTTCCTCAGAAAAGGAGACCAAAACTGCACACAGTATTCTCGGTGTTGTCTCATCAAGGTCCTGTATAACTGCAATAACACATCCCTGCTCCTGTACTTGCCATAAAGGCCAACATACCATTTGCCTTCTGTACCGCCTGCTGACCTGCATGCTTACCTTTTGCGATTGGTGCACAAGGACACCCAGGTCCTGCTGCACACTCCTCTCTCCCAATTTACAGTCATTCAGGTAGTAATCTGCTGCCTTGTTTTTGCTTCCAAAGTGAATATCTTCACATAATGGCAGATAGAGCTTAATCCGGACAAGTGTGAGGTGATGTATATTGGGAGGTCAAATGCAAGAGGAAAGAATGTAGTAAATAGCAAGACACTTAGCAGCATTGATATACAGAGGGATCTTGGAATGGCAGTCCATACCAGTCTCAAAGTGGTAACACAAATGCACAAGATGGTAAAGAAGGTGTGTGGCTTGCTTATCTTCATCACTGAGTGTAAAAGTTAGCATGTTGCAACTGTATAAGACTTTAAGCCACATTTGGAGTATTGTGTGTGGTCCTGGTTACCACACTATAGGAAGGCTGTAGGTTCTTTGGCGAGAGTGCAGGATGTCACCTGGATTGGAGTATATTAGCATCAGGGAGAGATTGGATAAACTTGGATTGTTTTTGATTGAGCTTCAAAGGCTGAGACGTGACTGAATCGAAGTATATGAAGTTAGGAGAGGCATGGATAAGGTGGATAGTACTCTTCCAAGGCTGTAAATATCCAATACTAGGGACCATCAGTTTAAAGTGAAAGGGGAAAAGTTTCAAGGAGATGTGTGGGAAAAGCTTTTTACACATGGGTACTGGTGCCTGGAATGCGTTGCCAACGGAGGTGGCAAAAGCAGATAAAATAGCAAAGTTTAAGAGGCATTTGGACAGATACATGAATGGGCAGGGAATACAGGGATATGGACCATGTGTATGCAGATGGGATTGGTTTAGAATGGCATCATGGTCAGCACAGACATGGTGGGCCGAAGGTTTGTTCCTGTGCTGTACTGTGCTGTGTTCTAATGTAGTTGCATCACATCAAACTGTCAAATAACTTGTGTGTATACACTTACTGAAGGTGTGATGTTATTGTAATTTCAAACCTGAAGATGACCATCACTGTATCACAAAACAACATCCCCGTCACCATTATATCAGAGCCAAACCACCCCCATCACCATGTCTCTCATCTCTGAATCACTGAGAATGGGCTCTCCTACTGTCCCCACCCTGTCCTGCTTGCAGGTGTCCCATTCCCCTTGCTTGTACTCTTCTTCCTGAGCCTGACACATTGTCCTCCCACCTATTGAACCTTTTCTTCCTTGTCGGCTCCCTGGATTGATGATTCCTGTATTGCACATTTGGAGTTGCTAACTAGTAAGCTTCCATTGTTCCTGTCACACAAATTGTTGGGATTGCTTGAAATTTGACTTCTTTATATTTATCCTGACAAGTGAGAGATAAAAAACTTGGAAAACATGGCCCTCTTTCTAGCAGCATTGAATTGCAGTTCTGCAAGGAACTGTTATCAAAGAAGACTTTATCCAGATATATGTTTGAAAGCGAAGTGGATCGATGGTTCCAATGGTTAACTTGGATCAGAAAAGATTTTAAAAAGGCCTCTTGAGTGAAGCTTGTAAATTGACATGATTAGTTGGGCTGAATGCTCGTTTTGTGTGCACTAGGTCCCACCTAATCTCTCCTCCTTTCTATTTGCCTCTCTCACACTTTCTCCGTGATGTATTTGTAGAGCAGTGCGAGAGATTTCCTTCTTTGGCAGTGTTCCTGGAGACAGATTGCTGTGAAATTCCTTTCCCAAAGTTGGTAGCAGAGTGAGTGGACCTGACCACGTGTGATCTTTATAGGGTAGGAATAAGATATTTTGCCGAACTCTTATGAATGCTAGCCAAAGACATCCTTGGTTTTAAACATTGTCAACAGCTGAGAAATGATCCTGGCACTTCCCTGGAATTTTTTCATCGGTATACAGTTGTAATAGTGGCAGTGTGTAGGAAGATTTGGGTTTGTGTCGAACTATTAGGTAGAAATGGATGCAGATAATGAGGATGGCTATATTTGGAAGGGTGAGTAAAGAGGATATGATATCAATAAGTTGCAGCTAGCAAAACACTATAAATGTCAACTCATCCAAATCTCCACCTCTCCTATTCAAACCTGGAGCAAATCACATTCACCTATTGCCTTGGGCTCACTGACCTTCATTGGCTCTGGTCATTGTGTTCAGATTACTCTAGGTCATCATCCCTTTCACCACCTTCAGATCTACAACCGTTGGACAGATCTGCATTCCTCTGAATCAGGACTCCGAAGCATTCCAGTTTTAGTTGTTGCCAACGTCCTTGACTTGGAAATTCCTTCTTTGAATCTCTTTCTCTCTCACTTCCTTATAACACTACTTTAATCATACCTCTTTATCTGAGTCTCTCATCTTACCTAATATTGACTGTGACTGGGGATCCATAACACAATAAAACAGGAATGGAATTAGGCCATTTGGCCCATTGAATCTGCTCCCCCATTCAATCTTGGCTGAGATGTTTCTCAACTCTATTCTCCTACCTTCTCCCTGAAGCCCTTGATTCCCTCACTAATCAAGAACCTGACTACCTCTCTCTTAAATACACTCAATGACTTGGCCCCCACAGCCCTCTGTGCCAATGTTTTCCATGGATTCACCACCCTCTGCAGAAGAAATTCCTCATTTCAGTTCTACAGAGGCAATCCTTTACTCTGAGGCCATGTCCTTACTTCCTACTAGTGGAAACATCATCTCTACATCCAGTCTACCCAGGCCTGTAAATATCAATCAGGTGCTTCTAAACACTGTCGAGCTCAGACGCAGAGTCCTCAACTGCTATTCATATGACAATTACTTTATCCCTCTGATCTCTCTTGGAAGCTTACTCTGAACCCCCTCCAAGGCCAGCACATCCTTCCTTAGATACAGGGCCCAAACTGCTCACAGTTGTCCAAATGCAGTCTGACCAGAGCCTTATACAGCATCAGAGTACATCCCTGCTGTTGAAATGAGTGCTAACTTTGTATTTGCTTTCTTAATTGCCAACTGAATCTATATGTTGATCTTATGAGAGTCCTGAACTTGCACTCCCAAGTCTTCAGATTTGATTCCTGAAGCCGTTCCCAGTTTAGAAAATAGTCTATGCCTCTTCCTACCGAAGTGCAAAACCTCTCACCTTTCCACATTGTATCCATCTCCATTCTTTGCCCACTCTCCAAGTCCTTCTGCAGTCTCCTGCTGTCTTTGTGTCATCTGCACACTTAGCAACAATAGCGTCAGTCCTTCATCCAAATTGTTAATGTATAAAGTGGTGTGGTCTCAACGCTGATCCTTGTGGAACTCCACTCGTCACAAGCTGCCATCCTGAAAAAAATCCTATTTATCCCCACTTTCTGCCTTCTAGCAGTCAGCTAATCCTCTATCCAGGCCAATACCTTGCCCCTAACACCATGGGTTCTTATTTAGCATCTTCCTGTGCAATACCTTGTCAAAGGCCTTCTGAAAATCCAAATAGATCACATCTAATGATTCTTCATTGTCTAATTTGCTGAAAGAAATCTAACAGATTTGCCTGGCATTACCTCCCGTTGAAGAAACTATCCTGACTCAGCCCTATTTTACCATGGAATTCCAAGTATTCAACAATCTCTTCCTTAATAATAGTCTCTAAAACCTTAGCAATAACCAAGGTTCTACCAAGCTGACTTGTAAGTCTCTCCTTCTGTCACCCTTCCTTCTTAAAAAGAGGTGTTAACATGAGCCGTTTACCAGTCTCTTCAAACCTCTCTAACTCCATTGATTCTTGAAAATCACCACCAGTGCTTCCACTCTCTCCTCGGCTATCTCCTTCAGAGGCCTGGAGTATAGTCTGTCCGGTCGCGATGATTTACCACCGTCAGACCCTTAAGCTTCCCCAGCACCTTTTCCTTAGTAATGGCCACAATGCTCACCTTTGCCCCCGACTCTGTTGAAGTTCTGGTATGTTTCTGGTGTCTTCCACTGTGAAAACTGATGCAAAGTACTTATTTCAGTTCCTCCATTTTTTTTTGTTCCCCATTACGACTGCTCCAGCCTTCTTTTCCAGCAATCCAATGTCCAATCTTGCCTCTCTTTTACCTTCTAGATATCTAAAAAAAACCTCTTGCAACCTTGTTGCATATTACTAGCTACCTTACCCTCATATTTCATCTTCTCCCCCTTTTAATTGCTTCTTTAGATTTACTCTAGTTTTTAAACATTTCCAGATACTTTAGCATCCCATTAATCTTCATCACATTGCATGCTTTTTCTTTTGTGTTCATGGTGTCCCTGACTTGTCAGCTACGGTTGCCTCATCCTCCTTTTAGTTTTTTCTTCTTCCTTGATTGAATTTCTGCTGGGCCTCCTGAATTACCCCCCAGAAACTCCTGCCATTGCTGCTACACTATATTTCCTGCTCGGCTCTCCTTCCAGTCAGCTCTGGCCAGCTCCTCTCTTGTGTCTTTGTAGTTACGTGTATTCGAGTGTAACACCAGTACATCTGATTCAATATTTTCCCTCTCAATCTGCACAGTGAATTCTATGGTCAGTGCCTCCACGCATTCCGTCAGCTCCCTACTCAAATCTGCCTTATTGCACATCACCAAATCCAGGATTGCCTGTTCTCTAGTTGGCTCTACCACAAGCTGTTACAAAAGAAACCTAATAGATATTCCACAAATTCCTTTTCTTGGGATCTACTAAATCTGATTTTCCCAGTCCACCTGCATGTTGAAGTCCCCATGATTATTGTAATTGTGCCTTTCTTACATCACTTTTTTCTTTCTTCTGATTTATGTTCTTCCCCGCATCCTAACTACTGCTCAGAGGCCTGTGTACAATCCTCAACTCTACCCATACACCTTCTACACCTTCTGACCCAAAATCACTTCTTGTTGTTAATTTAATTTAATTTCTAACAAGGCAGCTTCAGCTCTTCTGCCTATCTGTCTAGAATAGAGTACACAAACATTGGGAAACAACAGGAAATGGGGGAAATAACAGAATAAAGGGAAGATTAATGGCCTTTCACTCAAATATGTAAAAAGAACAAATTAAAGGCACGAGTATTTGTAAATGGGTGTGATCCTATACCTATTGCAGAGACGTGGTTACAAAGTGAAAGTTGGAAATTAAATATTCAGGACTGTGAGTTTTGAAAAGGGCAGGTAAGAAGGGAAGTGTGGAAGAATAGAATTATTGGTGATGGAATGATAGCAAGCAGCATTCTTGGATCAGGAGAATGTAGAATCCATGTAGGTCGGGGTAAAATAAGGGAAAGGAAACAATAATACGGGGAGTCTGTAGACCACCTGTCAGTAGTTATTTGGTAGGACAGAGAATACTTTGAGAGATAATGAAGAGATATTAAAAAGATATTAAAAAAAAGCAGTACATTAATCATGGGTGACTTTATGTAGATTGGGATTGTCAGATTGAAAGAGGAAGCCATGAGAAAAAGTTCATTATTCTGATGAAGGGCTTTTGCCTGAAATGTCGGTTTTGCTGCTCCTTGGATGCTGCCTGAACTGCTGTGCTCTTTCAGCACCACTAATCCAGAAAAAGTTCATTTGTTTGGTGAAACTTTGCTGAATACACTGTGTGTTGTGGATGCTTACCGGGAATCAGGCTAGTTTGGATCTGCGTGTTATGAGGCAGGTTTAGTAAATGATGCAAGATTAAAAGATCGCCTTGGTAACAGACTATAATATAGTCAAATTTAGCCTTCTGTTTGAGTGAGGGGAAATTGGGTTGGAATCAATAGTGTTAAGTTTAAATAAGGATAAATACAAAGGATTGAGGGTAGACCTTGCTGGAGTGGATTGGGAAAAGAGTTTAGCAACAAAGACAGTTGAGGAAAAATAGTAGATATTGTAGGAAATAGTACATGGGTCACAGCAAAGAGGAAGGAGGATTTTAGGAAAGAGATAAGCCAACCATGGTTAATGAGGCAAGTCAAAGATAGTAACAAGTTGAAAAAAAATACAATGTGGCAAAGATGAGTGGTAAGCCAGAAGATTGGGAAACTTTTAAAAACTAACAAAAGACAACTGAAAAAAGAGGGTGAAAATAAACTTCGACGGAAAACTTGCGAGTAATATCAAGACGGACAGCAAGCTTCTTTAAATGTATAAAGAGGAATAGAGAGGCCCCTTAGAATATGAAGCTAGAGAAATAATAATGGGGAAACCAGGAAATGTCAGCAAATGTTTGGGAAACCCATGAAGCTCAAGGCTGTTAGGTCTTGTGGATCTGATAGAATGTGTTTAACTATATTAAAGGAAATATGGATCATCGAGGAATCCTTACAATCTGGAAAGTTTCCAGAGGATTGGAAACTGCCTTTGTAACACGTGTATTTCAAAAGGAAGAACGCAAAAATGACAGGTGTCTATTGGTCAGTTAGCCTAATCCAAACAAAAACAAATTGCTGGAAAGACTCAGCAGGTCTGGTTGGAGCCATAACTAGTACAATAAAGAATGTTTGTGGTTGTGAGAGATCAATCACCTCAGTCCCAGGATATCCTTACAGGAGTACTTCAGGGGAGTAACGGAGGTCCATTCATGAATGACCACCTCTTCTTCTTTAGGCCGAAGTGGGGATGTTTGCTGATGATTGCATAATGTTCACCATTTATGCCTCCTTGATACTGAAACAATCAGAGCCCAAATGCAGCAAAACTGGGCAATGTCTTGGGCTGATAAATGATGAGCCATATTTCAGTTGCACAAATGCCAGACAATGAGTATCTCCAATAAGGGAGAATCTAAGCATTTCTTTGATATTCAGTTATATTAACATCATTGAATCCCCAACTATCAACATCCTGGATGTTACCATTGAGCAGAAAGTGATCTGGACTCGCCCTATAAACACTGGCTACACTAGCAGCATGGACGCTTTCAAAATGATTTATTTTGCTTTTATTCATGTGTTGGGACATTCCACTGTTGCCTGGATGGGTGCAGCTTCAACAACAATCAAGAAGCTTGTCATCATCCAGGACAAAGCAGCCCAATTGCTTCACACCACATCCACCACCTTTAGTATTCAGACCTTTCACCACCAATACATAGTGACAACAATGTGTGCCATGATGAAGGTGCTCATCAGCACCTTCCAAATCCATGACCACTTCCATCTAGAAAGACAAGTACAGCAAGTACATGGGAACACCATCCCCTGCAAGTTCTCCTCCAAGCCACCCACTATTCTGACTTGGAAATATAACGTCTTTCCTTCAGTGTTGCTGGGTCAGAGTCCTGGAATTCCCTCCCTAAGGGCATTGTGGGTCAGCCCACAGCAGGTGAACTGCGGTGGTTCAAGGAGGCAGCTCACCCCCACCTTCTCAAGGGACAACTAGGGATGGGCAATAAATGCTGGCCCAGCCAGTGATGCCCATGTCCCACAATGGTATTTTTTTTAAAAAGCCATTCGCGATCCTGACTCGGAAATGTATCACCATTCCTTCAGTGTCACTGGATCAAAATCCTGGAATTCCCTCCCTAAGGACATTGTGGGTCAAAAAACAGCTCATGGGCTGGTTCGTGAAGGCAGCTCACCTTCTCCGAGGTAATTAGGATGGATAGTAAATGCCAGCTCAGCCATTGACACCCACATCCCAATAACATATTTATGAAAAGCATGGTTCCCATTCCAACATTAACTGTCCATGCATCCAAACCAAACAGTACAGAACCTATCCATCTTGATAAAACATTGAAAATAAGATATGTGAACAATGGAATGCCATGCAGGGCAGGGCAGAGGTGGGATGTTCAGTTGGGTCAAAGTGCTGCAGTCGAGTGTGTCAGACTGGAAATGGTGAGCCAGATATATTGACATTAAAAACTACTTATTGGTCTGCCCTGTTCCAGTACTTGGGTGTATGGTGATTGAGTTAAATGTATCAGATGTCTATGGGTTTCACTCATGTGTTGTATGCTCAATTTCACAATTCTGGCTCCTACAATCTATGCTCTCTTGTCTCTCAGAGATCCTTGACTACAGCTGCTGATGCCTGCAGTGCTGGCAAGCTGCCAAACACTGAGTCATGCTGCCAGCGTGGTCTTTCCACAGAACTATGTGCTTCAGACATTCACTGAGCGCCTCCCAGAGCTCAGGCAGATTTTTGCACTGTTAGATCAGTTTCAGCTGAGCAAAAAGCACCGCCATTGGGCAAAACTTATCGCGCTGTCTTGCGTGCTTTCTCTCTCACATGCTGTCTGTCTTGCGTGCTCTCTCTCTTCTCTCTCTCTCTCTCTCTCTCTCTCTCTCTCTCTCTCTCTCTCTCTCTCTCTCTCTCTCTCTCTCTCTCTCTCTCTCTGCAAGAGATCAGAGTCAACAGTGTGGACAAGGAGCAGGACAATCGACGTTTCAGGTGTAAGCTCCACGGATGCTGCCTGACCTTCTGTGCTTTTCCAGCACCCCACTCTCGGCAATCATCTACTCTTGCTCTTGGCCCAAAACCTTGCATGCAATGTGTTTCAAGTGATCGTCTAAATGCTTAAGTATTGCGAGGCTTCCAACTTCTACCATTGTTGCAGGCAGTGAGTTCTAGGTGGCCACCCTCTGGGGTGAAAAAAAATCTTCCTTAAATCCCTTTGAAATCTTCTACCCTTTACTCTGAATGTATGGGCACCCATTATTGAACCGTCTCCAACTGGGATAAGTTTCTAGCTATCTATCCAATGTGCCTCAAAACACTGTACACCTCATCAGACCCTGCCCACTCCGTCAGCCTTCTCTGGTCTCTTGATTGCTTCAGTCCAGGCAACATCATGAGGAATCTCCTCTGAATAGTCACAGTCCTTCCTGTAGTGTGGTGACTAGAACTGCACACAGTACTCTAGCTTTGGCTTTGCTAGCGTTATGTACAATTCATTCAAAATCTCAAATTGCTGGAAAAACTCCGATCTGACAGCATGTGTGGAGAGAAAGCAGAATCAACATTTCGTGTCCTGTGACCCTCCTTCAGAGCGGCGAATCCTGGTGAATCACCTTTGCATGGAAGGATTATGCCATTCCACTAAAGAGGCAACATCGATTTCATGCCCAGCAAGGATGCTTCTTGTTCCAATTTCAATTCTTCCTCAAGAACCCAGTATTTCTAGATCTGATCCATCCCCCTGCAGAGGTCTCCTCTGCTTTCCAGCAGGTCACTGGGTGTCAAAGCAGAATTAAGACATTCAGTCCATTGAGTCCACTCTACCATTCCATGAGATGGCTGATCTGTAAATCCTCAACTCCACTTTACTGTCTTTTCCTGTTACCTCTCATTCCCCCACATGGCCTTCTGTGATGAAGAGTTCTAAAAATTCACTACCCTCCAAGAGAAAAGGTTCCTCCTCAAATCTCTCTGAAATGAGCTTACTAAGGTGTTATGGCCTCTAGTCCTAGACTCGCCCATAAGGAGAAGCAACTTTCCTGCATCTACCTTGTCAAATCCCCAAGAATGTTATATGTTTCAATAAGGTCCCCTTTCATTCTTTTAAATTCTAAGGACTGCAGTTCCCATCTACTCAACCTATTCCCTAAGACAGTCCCTCCATACCCAGGGTCAGCTGAGTGAACCTTCTCTCGACTGCCCCAATGGCAGATAAAAGACAAAAGCCTAAAAAATGAATGAGTGAATGGCTGTCACCTATCTTACTGAGTTGAAACATGCATGGTACACATTCATGTTCTCTCTCTCCCGGCAGAAAATATTTGCACTTTTTTTTTGCTTACACTCTGTTGCTATTTCCCTGAGGGAATTGAGATACAGCTGTGTAAGAACATGAAGTTTTCAATCGGAGATAGTGGCATATCCATGTTACTGGCTCCAGCATAGGTTTAAATCTCACCAGGTCAGCTAGTGAAATTTGAGATCAATATAAATCTGGAATAAGTAGTTAGTCTAATAGGGATCATGTAACCACTGTCAGTTGATGTAAAAATCCATCTGGTTTTCTGATGTCCTTTACGGAAGGAAATCTGCCATCCTTACCTAGTCTGGCCTACATGTCCAAGTAGCTTATAACATCTACAAAAAGGGATTATGAAAGGAAACTTGCGAGGGCCATCAAAATCACTAAGAAGATATTTTATAGTTACATAAAGGAAAAGCAGGTGGTCAGGAACATTACTGATCCATTGAAGACCAGAAATGGGAATGTTCTCAATGACGGTTTACACGCTTGCCATTTCTGCACAATCACTTTGTTACAAAATTACACAAGGAATATAGAACAATACAGCGCAGAGCAGGCCCTTCGGCCCTCAATGATAGCTTGCTGGAAGTCTGAACGGAGTTAATAGTGGAGCAGGGACTAAATAACCTTATTCTAAATAAACCCTTGATAATGTGAAATTATGATACTAACAAGTGACAAAACTACAGGAGCTGACCTATTCCATGTGAGGATGGTAAGAGAAGTAGGGGAGCACATTGTAGATACACTAACTATTATCTTCCAAAATTCCCGAGGTACAGGAGTCATCACGCTGGGTTGGAAAATTGCATATTATTCCATTTCTTTAAAAGAGCGGGGAAAGAGAAACCAAGGAATAACAGACTAGTTCGCCTAATATGTGGTGGGGAAAGTATTGGAGTCTATAATCAAGGATGAGGTAACCTGAACACTTTGAAAATTTTCAGTTAATCGGAAAATCTAGCATGGATAGCTCAAACCTGACAAACGTTATTGAATATTTTGAAGAGGTGACTAAGATAGTAGACAGGAGAATGTCTGTAGATATGGTTTAAATAGACTTTCAGAAGGCATTTGATATAGTCCCATGTAAGACACTAGTTAACTAACATAGAATCCCAAATAAGTGAGGGCAAGTTACTGACATAGATGGGAAATTGGTTGAGTTGCAGGCAACAGAAAATAGGGGTAGTGGGTAGTTTCTCAGATTGACAGGATATGACCAGTGTCCCATAAGGATGTGACCAGACCTCAATTATTCAAATTATTTATTAACTTGGAAATTGGCATAGAAAGTCATATATCCACATTTGCTAATGACACAATCTGAGGCAGCATTGTTGACAGTGTAGATGATAGCATAAAATTACAGCAATATTGAAAGTCTAGATGCATGAATAAAACTGACACATGGAGTTCTATGTGAGCAAGTGGGGTTATTTGTTTTGGACAGAGAAAAGATAGATGTATGCAGATAAATGCATTGGATGTAATTTCTCGGGGTATGAAGGTAAATACGGTGGATGTAATTTCTCGGGATATGAAGGTATGGGCGGTGGGCGTTATTTCTCAGGGTATGAAGGTAAATACGGTGGATGTAATTTCTCGGGGTGTGAAGGTACACGCGGTGGATGTAATTTCTCGGGGTATGAAGGTAAATGCAGTCGATGTAATTTCTCGGGATATGAAGGTATGGGCGGTGGGCATTATTTCTCGGGGTATGAAGGTAAATACGGTGGATGTAATTTCTCAGGGTATGAAGGTAAGTGCGGTGGATGGAAAATCTCGCGGTATGAAGATCAATGCAGTGGACGTGATTTCTCGGGGTGTTAAGGTCAGTGCAGTGGATGAAATTTCTCTCAGTATGAAGGTAAATGCCGTGGATGTAATTTCTCGGGGTATGAAGGTAAATGCCGTGGATGTAATTTCTCGGGGTATGAAGGTACATGCGGTGGATGTAATTTCTCGGGATGTGAAGGTAAATGCAGTGGGTGTAATTTCTTGGGGTGTGAAGATAAGTGTGGTGGATGTCCAAAGGGAATTGGGAGTTCGGGTGTATGGATCTTTAAAGTACTATGAACCGGTGCAGAAAACAATCAAGAAAGCTAGTGAAATGCTGGCATTGGTATCTAGAGGACTGGAGTATAAGGATGCACTTGGTATGCTGCAGTTATGCAAAAATGTGGTTGCAGCTACTTGGATTACTGAGAACAGATTTGGGCACCATACCTTCAGAAGGATATATTGACCTTGGAGGGAATACAAGAATGGTACCTGAACTTAAGGGGTTACACTATGAGGAGAGATTCTAGAACTTAGAGGCATAAACTAAAAATTAGGGCCAGATCATTCAGGAGAGATGTTAGGAAGCACTCCATCACCTAAAGAGTGGTAGAGATTTGGAACTCTCTTCCATAAACAAACAGCAGTTGATGTGAGATTAGTTGTTAATTTTAAATCTAAGATAGATAATGTTTTGTTTAGCAAAGGGACTTGGATCAAAGGCACGGAAATGGAGTTAGGCCATAAATCAACCATGATCTCATTGAATGGCTGAACAGCTCAAGAGGCTCAATGGCTGATTGCTGTTCCTATGTGACTCCAGACAGTGTGGATGACTTGTAACTACCCTCTGGGTAACAAGGGACAGGCAGTAAATGCTGGTCTAGCCAGTAGCACTCTCATCCTGTGAACATTTTTTTAAAAATCCCTGTTTGATACAACTGACCCAGGAGGATTCTCACCCAAATCCTGCAGCTATTGGTAGATCATTTATCTGGTGCCAGTTGACAATCAGTTACTGAATGAACCTTGAGTGTGATCCTGACATGCTCAGTAACTAATGACTAATGATGTGTCTTTTACTCCACCACGTGGCACTGTCACTACATTGGCTACTGTCTGACTGGTGATGTTACGGGTTTTGCAGAGATGACCATGGCTTCAGTCCTCTCCACTGGGCCTGCCGTGAGGGACGATCCAATGTTGTCGACATGTTGATAATGCGCGGAGCTCGGATCAACGTGATGAATCGAGGTGATGATACACCACTTCACCTTGCTGCCAGCCATGGACACCGCGACATTGTACAGAAGGTAGGAACGTTTCCAGGGCCAGTTGGAGCTATTCTGTTTTGCAGGCTCCAGAACTCTCAGATCTTTAAGAGGGTCAAACACATTTCTCAACCTCTTTTTTTTTTCACAAACACCTTTGCCCTTCCCACAAACTCCACCTATCTCCCTATACGTGAAGATCTTGACCCTCCAAGAGGTGTCTCTCGGTTCCGCGATTGGTCAAATAATCAACAGGAATACGGTCTGTTTCAGCAAGTATAGTAGTTTATTCTCTATGCCGGGCGCAGGTTTGTCCAGCAACACAGAGGTTAACAGCTCCGGTGTTCCTTGAAGAAACTGCGCCAATTCACTTAGAAAAAGGCAATTTTTTTGAAATGTTTCTTAAGAAATAGTATAGTCCTAATTACAGAGTAAATCCAATAAAATATAATAAATGACATAATGGGCAGCAGGTTAACCCAATAATACTTTCTGGAAAACAAAGATGTTGACTGCACATTTATCTCTTCCCACCTGCATTTCAAGGTTAACCAAAATAGTTAGTAATGTCCGATCTAGCTTAGTTAATTTCCATGCTGTGAAGAGTCCATAGTTCTGCTTTATCTTTGATTCAATTAGCTCAGGAATGCAGCCTGAAGCCATTTTAAACACAGTGTTAATTTGCATGCTGAAACCATTTTGTTGTTAGTTTGTATTAGGAAGCCATTTTGTGGTTAATAAAAGCATGCATAAAAATGATTACTCCTGACAATCTAATTCTAGATTTTAGATCCTCATATGCACATTCTTGTATCCCCCATGTCCTTTAACCCCACCTATGTTCCCATCCCCACATTGCTCAGTTCCTAACTTTAAACTTGACATTTCCACTTCAGTACTTTTCCCTGTGCACTTGTTCCATAATTAGGTGCAACATCGAGGGCCGAAGGGCCTGTACTGTGCTGTAATGTTCTAATTGGGTTACTCTTAGAACAGGAGGGAACGGAATGGAATGGACTGGAAGGGACAGAGTAGGGACAGTGAAAGGAATAGAACATAGAAATGTACAGCACAGAACAGGCCCTTTGGCCCACAATGTTGTGCCGAGATTTAATCCTAATGTAAAATATAGTGACTTAACCTCAACTTACTGCTATCCATGTGCATGTTCAGCAGTCGCTTAAATGTCTCCAATAACTCTGCTTCCACCACCACCGCTGGCAATGCATTCCACACATTCACAACTCTCTGCATAAAGAATCTACCTCTGACCTCTCCTTTATACCTTCCTCCTAATATCTTGAAACTATGACATCTCGTACCAGTCAACCCTGCCCTGGGGAAAAGTCTGGCTATTGACTCTATCTATTCCTCTCATTATTTTGTACACCTCAATCAGGTCTCCTCTCTTCCTCCTTCTCTCCAGAGAGAAAATTCTGAGCTTATTCAATCTTTCTTCAAAAACCAGGCTCTCCAGTCCAGGCAGCATCCTGGTGAACCTTCTTTGCACCCTCTCCAAAGCCTCTGTATCTTTCCTATAGTAGGGTGACCAGAAATGGACACAGTATTCCAAGTGTGGTCTCACCAGGGACTTAAAATCAACGAGGTAAAAACAATGACTGCAGATGCTGGAAACCAGATTCTGGATTAGTGATGCTGGAAGAGCACAGCAGTTCAGGCAGCATCCAAGGAGCTCCTCACCAGGGACTTGTAGAGCTGCAGCAAAACCTCGTGGCTCTTAAACTCAATCCCCCTGTTAATGAAAGCCAAAACACCCTCTGCTTTCTGAACAAGTTGGGTGGCAACTTTGAGGGATCTCTGCACTTGAACACCCAGATCCCTCTGTCCCCCCACACTGCCAAGAATCCTGTCTTTAATCCTATATTCAGCATTCAAGTTTGACCTTCCAAAATGCATCCAGGTTGATCTCCATCTGCCATTTCTCAGCCCAGCTCTGCATCTTGTCTATGTCGCACTGCAGCCTGCAGTAGCCCTCAATACTATTGACAACACCTCCAACCTTTGTGTCATCTGCAACTTTACTAACCCACCCCTCAATCTCCTCATCCAAGTCATTTATAAAAACTACAAAGAGCAGAGGCCCAAGAACAGAGCCCTGCGGGACCCCACTCAACACTGACCTCCAGGCAGAATGCTTTCCATCTACAACCACTCTCTGCCTTCTGTCAGCCAGCCAATTCTGAATCCAGATAACCAAATCTCCCATACTTCCTGACTTTATGAATAAGCCTACCATGGGGAACCCTATCAAATGCCTTGCTGAAGTCCATATACACCACATCCACTGCTCGACTGTCGTTGACCTGTCTTGACGCCTCCTCAAAGAACTCAGTAAGATTTGTGAGGCATGACCTGCCCCTCACAAAGCCATGGTGACTGCCTTTAATCACACTATGCTTTGCCAAATAGTCATAAATCCTATCCCTCAGAATTCTTTCCAAAACTTTGCTGACCACAGATGTAAGACTGACTGGTCTGTAATTGCCAGGGATTTCCCTACTACCCTTCTTGAAAGAGGAACAACATTCACCTCCTTCCAATCCTCTGGTATGACTCCTGTGAAGAGTGAGGAGGCAAATATCCTCGCCAGCAGCTTAGCAACCTCCTTTCTCGCTTCCCGGTGCAGCCTGGGATAAATCTGGTCTGGCCTGGAAGACTTATCAATCTTAATGTTTTCCAAAATTTCTAGCACATCAACATCATCAATCTTGATCTGTTCAAGACTGTATCCCAGCTCCTCTAAGTTTTCATTCACAACAAGGTCCCTTCCCTTTCCTTGGTGAAAACCGAAGCAAAAAACTCATTTTGGACTTCCCCTATCTGCTCAGAATGTGAGGACTTGTGTGAGTTATCATCTTAAGTCACATCTGTGGCCTTATCTTACGGTGCTTCTTGTGGACTGCAACCAGTTAAACAGACTGAGAAGGTCTGTCCCCCATTTAGCCTGGGTTTGGTGTCAAGAGTAGAGTTGTCTTTGTCTTTGGCAGCCCATGATACTGTTACTGCCCAAAATGTGTCTCCCTCATCGCAAGGTAATGTGCCAGTTATTTTATCCGGGGAGAATATCTTCCTTTTGCTCTTCTGACCAGAGGCAGTCTCTGTTCGGATTAAATCTTTTTGTGCATATGTTGTATAAAACAGAAAATAGGAGCAGGAATAGGCCATTCAGGTTGGAACTGACAACCAGAAGCGGCAGATACAAATCACTATAAATGCAGGAGGAAAGATCACAGAAGCGCTTCACAGGAGGCTCCCAAGCACTGAGGATGTCACCTCGACAGGGGACGAAACATCTGCAACACAAATTCCCAGCTCGGCGAACAGAACCACATCAATTGCTGCTTGCTAGCTATGGGTTTGTTCTGCTGGGCAACCTTGTTGATGCAGTTTATTAACTCTTTCAAATGTGGTACTGTTGCAATCTTGAATCTATAAATGACCTCAAACTCTGAGCCCAGTAGCTGACGCGACTTGGTGAAGGATTGTGTCCAGTGTGGCTTGAGAACGACCTCACCATTCCATCTCAATACTTCATCGCTTCTTCCGTCACTCATCCAACCTCTCCTATCCCTCCTTAAAGTAACACCAACTTCTCCCCCACCTCTGATTAGCTCTGTCCCATGCTTCCTGAAGGCTTCCCTCCTGAGGCTGCCGTGCAGCATGGTCCTGGGTGAAAGGCGACAGGGTGGTTTGTGTTCCATGCCTCACCTTGGTTGAATTTGTGGAGTTAAGCAGAGGAGATTGTGTGAAGTTGTTCAAATTGCATTCAATGTTCCCAAGTTAAGAGTAGGAAATATGTCAGCCAGGGTTCCCGTTACTGATCTCCATGGGTCAGTTTGTGTGTTTGCATGCCTGTGCTTTATTTGTTCATAGTTGCGTGCTCTTAATTTGAATGCAAGATTTATATTTGCTTTTTTCTGCTTGCCCTGGCTGAATGTCTGTTCATAAATATTGCTGAGGCTTGAAGGCGTTGCTGACTAGGCCAGCATTTCTTGCCCATCCCTTATTTGCCCAGAGAGCAGTTGAGAGTCAGCCCCATTGCTATGAGTTTGGAGTCACATGTAGGCCAGACCAGGTCAGGAAGGTAGATTTCCTTCTGAAAAAGATGTTAGAGAACCATATGGATTTTTACGCCAATTGACAATGGTTACATGATTGATTAGTAAGGGGATCAAAGGTTACAGGGAGAAGGCAGGAGAATGGGTTTGAGAAACATACCAGCCATAACTCGATGGGCCAAGTGATTACGTTCCCACATCTTAGGCTCTTATGGTCATCACTAGACCTCAAGATAGCGTATTGATATGCAGAGGGAAACCAAGCACACGCACTTTAAGGCATGTCCCCTCTCTCTGGTCTATACGTCTCACCATCTTGTTGGGTCTGTGTCAAGTCCAGGTGAATCACCATCTGCATTTGTCTCCACAGCTTATCCAGTGCAAAGCAGATGTCAGCGCAGTGAATGAACATGGAAACACACCACTGCACTACGCTTGTTTCTGGGGTCATGATAAGGTGGCCGAGGTAAGAGCTTGTCACACTGTGTTCACGGTTTCTGACACGCACCAATGATCGGTTTTTACACGAATCCAAGGTTTGCCTATCTACAGTATGATTAAAATGTTGTGACCAACATGGACTGCACAATGTGCATAGATTTGTGCCAAGATTTGCTCATCAGGTTACATTTGCACTTCCTGTGTTGTCAGTGAGATACTGATGGGTGTGAGGTTTCTCGAAACACTTGGAAGTATGGGGATTACATTTGGCTGCTCCAGCCTATGCTGTCTCACTGCAGGACTCTTCAGCAAGCCCCACTTCCATAACCATTCCCATTAAATCTGTTCATTCCCATCAATTCCTGTTCAGATTCTTTTCTAATTTCTGTTTGAATGTCTCAATTAAACCTGTCTCCCCCTACACTCTCAGACAGTACATTCCAGACCCTAACCACTCGCTGGGTATCTTTTTTCTTTGTCATCGTCAGTTCTTCCATCTATCATCTTATATGGATGTCCTCTGTTTCGCAACTCTTCTACCAGTGGGAGCGCTTTGTTGATTGGGCAAGGATCAATTGTTTTGGCAGTGTTATCATTAGCCCACAGAAGTGGAAGTTTCCTAGTCACCAATGCAACCAACATTCCATCTGCCTCAGATAGGCATTCCAGTTCCTGAAATTCTTGTGAAACAATGCACAATCACACTGCATTGACTGAGCTTTCGCTTGGGTGCTCAGCTGTTAATTCATTCCTAGAGCCATAGAGATGTACAGCATGGAAACAGACCCTTTGGTCCAACCTGTCTATGCCGATCAGATATCCCAACCCAATCTAGTCCCACCTGCCAGCACCCGGCCCATATCCCTCCAAACTCTTCCTATAACCTGGCTATGTATTCTATACGTAAACACTTGGATTAGATTCTAGCCTGTAACACATACCATGTCAACATAATTTGGAGATGCTGGTGTTAGACTGGGGTGTACAAAGTTAAAAATCACACAACACCAGGTTATAGTCCAACAGGTTTAATTGGAAGCACACTAGCTTTCGGAGTGTCGCTCCTTCATCAGGTGGTAGTGGAGGGCTCAATCCTAACCTATAACCTGGCTGGACTATAACCTGGTGTTGTGTGATTTTTAACCATGTCAACATATGTTGCTATATACTGGATTGTGGATCGTATTAAGCCAGAGAGTGTTCATTCGAGGGTTACCAAGGTGTTGCGAACCACCCTCTGTGTAAAGGTTTGAGTTATAAAGAAAGGCTGGATGGGCTGGACTTTTTTCACTGGAGCATAGGAGGCTGAGAGCTGACCTTGTAGGGGTTTATAAAACCATGAAGAGTATAGATAGGGTTAATGGTAGGTGCCTTTTCCCTGGCATTGGGGATTTCAAGACTATGGCACATTTTTAAGGTGAGAGGAGAGAGATTTTAAAAAATACAGGAGGGACAAATACTTTCTTTTTAAAAACTGGTGGTTCACATATGGGATGCACTTTCTGAGGAAGTGGCGGATGTGGACACAATTACAATATTTAAAAGACATTTGGATAAGTACATGAATAGGGAAGGTTTGAAGGGATATGGGCCAGGAGCAGGCAGGTGGGACTAAGTTTAGTTTGGGATTATGTTTGGCACTGACTGGTTGGACTGAAGGGTTTGTTTTTGTGCTGTATGACTCTATGTGCAGTTCCTGGTAACATTTTTCAGTCATTCTGTCAACTGGTCACCCTGTAACTACACTCTCCCACCAATGTGAAGGCCACAGAATCATCACTGCCAGGAGGGCTTGGTTACATGGTTTATAAAGGTAGCCCTTGTTATGGAAATTACCAGGCAGAAATTAAGTGACAAGGCAGAATACCTGATTTAAAATGGGAATCCATTCTGTCTTGAGTGTCCTGGCCTCTCCTCACTTGAAGCGTATCACAAAACTGTAAAATCTCCATTATCAGACTTAATTTCCTGTTATGTATATTTTTGGCCTGAGATTCACATTGAACATTGAAAATGTAGTGTCACCAAAGATAATGGGAAGTGTCAGAATGAATGGATCTTGTTGACAATGTGAAGAGAGCCTGCCTGGACTGTGTGGTGAACTTCCAACATAATTCCTTAATATACTGTACACGGGATCTATGAAGCAGGAGATGTGTGTGTAGTCAATGTGGTCTCTTTCCTTTCAGGATCTGGTGCTCAGTGGAGCCCTTGTTAGCATCTGCAGTAAGTATGGAGAGACCCCATTGGACAAAGGAAAGGCGCACTTACGGGAGATACTGAAGGGTATGCAAACTGCTTTATCCAACTCGTTACATGGTGAAGGTTCCGGTAAAATTTACAAAGTGACTGTGGTTTTGCTGTACACAGCTGTTTATAAACCACCCACCCTTTCAGCTTCAACCATCTGGCTCCTGACCCTCCCCTGGAAATCAGGTCACGCAACATCTGAGGAGCCCTTCATTAGGAATGTGGGGGGACAGGAGGCTGAGGGGTAAATCGGAGGCTGGGAGTGGGGTGGGGGTGAATGCAGGTGGGAGGTGATTGTGATAAGTTGATGGGGAGGGTGGGAACACATAGGTGGGACTGAAGATGGGCAAGTGAAGAGGGCAGTGCCAAGTTAGAGGGTTGGATCTGGGATGAGGTGGGGGGGGGGGGGGGGGGGGGGTGAGGGGAGGGGAGAGGAGATGAGGAAACTAGCAAAGTTGATGTTGATGCCATGTGCTTGGAGGGTCCCAAGGTGGAAGATGAGGTGTTCTTCCTCTTGTCATCGGGTGCTGAGGATTTGGCTGTGGAGGAGGCCCTTGGTGGAGTGGGAGGGGGTGTTGAAGTGGTCAGCCACAGGGCAATGGGGTTGTTTAGTGCATGTGTCCCAGCGATGTTCCCTGAAACGTTCCACGAGTTGGCATCCTGTCTACCCAATATAGAGGAGACCACATCGAGAGCAATGGACACAGTAGATGAGGTGGGTGGATGTGCAGGAAAATCTGTACTGGATATGGAACGATCCTTTGGGGCATTGGACAAGGGTGAGGGGGAAGGTGTGGGCATAGGTTTTACACCTGTTGTGGTGGCATGGGAAGGTGCTGGGAATGGAGGGTAGGTATGTGGGGGCATAGAAAATAACAAAATGTTTCCTGTGCTTAAGTCATTGAAGAGGCAGTTTCAGTTCAGATTTAAATCTCAACTATTCATGGGAAACAAATGCAGAATATATTAAAATATGTTCTCCAAATGAAACTTGCCAAATAAAACAGTCAGAATTACAGTGGCAACTTTGATAGAGATCAGCATTCTTTGAATTTGCAATATGAAGGGGGGCACTGAATTCTTAACAATAATTAACAGAACTGAAACAGCTCCGCCTCAAGTTCTAATATTCTCTAAAATCTTAACAAAACATCAAAATTAAAATGCAGTCTTCTTTTTGTGAGCACTACATTAAAAACACAGCAGCAAAAATATTTTAATACATTACTCTCATCTGGCTAAAACGTGACCACTGACACAATTGTTTTAATTTTAACCGGCACTGTAAAATTTCAAACAAATCAGGGGCTCAAGGCCCCCAATCAGTTTGTTTTAAGTTTGCAAGTTTGATAATTTTAAAAAGGACATAATGTTGTACAATTTAAATGTAAAAACATAGCCCACAAAACACATTGATTTGAGATCTTTATTCAAACAAGGCAAAAGAGTTACTTGAAAGGATTTTCTGAACCAGGATTTTAACAAACCAAAATATTTAATGATCAAACTCTCTCCGCATGGCACAATTTATATTGAAACTTCCTTTTTCGACCCAAGTATTAGTACAATCTTAATTTCAGCACTTCTCATCTTTTTTGATGGGCGGCATGGTGGCACAGTGGTTAGCACTGCTGCCTCACAGCGCCAGAGACCCGGGTTCAATTCCCACCTCAGGCGACTGACTGTGTGGAGTTTGCACGTTCTCCCCGTGTCTGCGTGGATTTCCTCCGGGTGCTCCGGTTTCCTCCCACACTCCAAAGATGTGCAGATCAGGTGAATTGGCCATGCTAAATTGCCCACAGTGTTAGGTAAGGGGTAAATATAGGGGTATGGGTGGGTTGCGCTTCGGCGGGTCGGTGTGGACTTGTTGGGCCGAAGGGCCTGTTTCCACACTGTAATCTAATCTAATTTTTTCCGCATCCTCTTGATGAAATTGTATTTACTGAAGAAAAGAAAATCCTCACAGCGGACCACATGGTGTCACAGTCCAAGCCACTCTCTTCTCCCAGAAGAAAGACTCACCGAGTTGAGTCCACTGCCCAGAAACTGAGACTCCCACAACAAAAACCCAGATAAAGCTTCCCCGGTGGTTAATGTACTTTACTGTCGGAATCCGAGCGGACTGGGTTCACTTTCTCCCCCTTTTCCCGTTGACACCATGTTGCCCTAAAAGTACTTCAAAGGGGAGGTGTGGAGGTCAAAGGCGATAACTTTCAAAAGTACCAAATTCTGTTTAAGTGTTTTCCTTTGAAGTTCCTGGTTTCTAACTTTTTTTTTTGCTCCAGAGCCTCAAATCTCACCACTGGAGGAATCCAAACTCCTTTTTCCAGGGGACCTTAACCCCTTCCTCACTTTACTTCTCAAGGGGACTCGAGCCCCTTGTAATACCCTGGGGACTCTGACCCCAATCAAAACCCTTTTTCCGTGCAAAGCGACTCGTTGGTGTGCAAGTGTACGAGTTACCTCAAGGGTACAAAGAATAGTGGATTTCCTTCCCAAAGGGCAGTAGTGGAACATATGGGTTTTTACAACAACTGATAAGTTTTACTGTCACAATTATGGTGACTTGCATTTATTTCCTGGTTCATTAATTGAATTTTAGTTCCACCAGCTGCCATGCTGGGAACTGAACCTGAATCCATAATCATCAGCCTGGATCTTTGGGATGATGAGTCTAGTAATGTTACCACTATAACTTCCTGTATTGTCAGCCTTTCAGGAACATAGAATAGTACAACACAGGAATAAGCCCTTCATCCTGCCACGTCAGCGCTGACCATCTGAACTCATCCCAGCTGTTTGCACCTGATCTATATCCTGGTATTCCCTGTCTCTCTAAATATCCATTTAAATGCCTCTTAAACAATTGTCTCAAATAAGTTACAATTCTTACCTCTGCATGTGATTCCTGTCTGTATGACTTGACTCAGTGATATCATGTTTTGCCACATTTTCTGAGCTAATTTTTCCCATTGCAATGTTTAATCTGGTCCTGGGACTTGGGCACAACTGGCTAGATTGCATTTAGAATCAACCTTGACCTGTGGGATTTGAGTCTTTGGGAGTAAATGCATACAGAGATAAGATTTGTGACATGTTTGAGGCATTCATACAGCTGGCAATCGAGTAAGATCGTGATGTAGTGATAATATCACTTGACTAATCATTCAGATACCTAGGCTAATGCTCAAAGTTTAAATCCCCCATGGAAGCTGGTGGAATTTAAATTCAATTAAAAAGCTAGTCTCAGTGATGGTGACCAGGAAACTAGCATTCATTTCAAGAGGGCTAGAATACAAGAACAGAGATGTCCTCTCAGATCGTATAAGGCTCCAGACAGACCGCAGTTGGAATGTTATGAGCAGTTATGGGCACACTATCTAAGAAAGGATGTGCTGGCCTTGAAGGAGGCCACTGAGGAGGCTTACAAGAATGATCCCAGAAATGAAGAACCTGTCATATGAGGAACAGTTAGGACCCTGGGTCTGTACTCAGTGGGTTTAGAAGGATATGGGAGGATTTAATTGAAACTTACAGAATACCGAGAGGCGGAGAAGATGTTAGACTCGTCAGAGAAGCTAGGAACTGAGTGCAAACTATATATTTCAAGGGGAAATTAGGGGTGGGTAACAAATTCTGACTTTTTCAAAGAAAGCAACATGTCATGAACAAATAAAACCCACAGAAGCTCTGCTCCAGTTGAATAATGCTCCGGTTCAGTGCCACCTGGCATTAATACGCCTCAGAAAGGATACATCGGCCTTGAAAAGCACAGCGCATTTCCACCAGAATGTCCCGAGATCAGGTTGTATGGGATATTGACAAGATTGAGGGGTGATCTAATTGAATGATTTAAACTAATTAAATGGTTTAATAGCAGTAGAACTGATGTAGAAGTGGAAAACATGATTTCCTAAGAGGGCTGTTGTGGCATGGTGGCAGTGTAGATACAGGGCTAGGAGGCCTGGGTTCAAGCCCCACTTGGTCTCTGTATATAATCACACCTCAAACATATGTAGAAATGATTTCGTCTGGGAATGAGGAGACAGAGCATTTGCTTTAGAGTCAGGCCCTTCAGGGATGATGTGAGGAGCTACTTGACATCAAGTGAGTGAGAATCCACTGTTCCCTTCCCCCAAAAAGACACTGGCTTTGGGCAGAACTGAAACTCATCAAATTTATTGGGTGATGTGGATTCGAAGCTTGAGGGTAAGTGTGTAGGTGATGTTTAGGTACACAGCAGCTATCATCTTAATTGTAAAGTTGGACAAACTCAAGGGATGAATGGACCCTCCCGATCCTACATTCTTGTTGGATGTCTTCATTTCTTGAATTCATCATTCAGAAAAATTAATTAACCAAAAAGAATGTGGTAGAGGCAGAAAACTGAGATGTTGTGGAGTGGAATGTTTTTATTTGTAGATAGAAATTACAAACTCTGCTCATTTTTAATCAAGTGAACTAATGTGATCTCCCTGTGACTGCTGACCATGTGTGGTTCAGTGCAGTGGTCCACATACCTTCCTCCTTGTACATGGAGCTTTCTCATTCTATCCTGTGTTAAGTTGGTGTCAGAGACTGGGATCAATTTGAACTGTACGATACAGGGTTTGAGAGGCTCCAACTTGTGTTAATGCTCTTTTATTGTTGTTCATCTCACTTTTAACACTCTTTTTGTCTTTTTTTCATCACAGAACATGCAGAGAAGCTGGGCCAGAGTCTGACAAAAGTACCCTACAAGGACACTTTCTGGAAAGGGACAACTCGCACTCGCCCCCGTCAGTGAACCCCCTAGCTTTTATTCAGATTTGATCATGATGGAATTTATGATTGATTGTATCTGAGCCAAGAGCAATTGAGAAGCATGGGAATAATCAGATAAGAAAAGATCAAGTGACAAGATCATGACTTGAACTCTACTTTCTCACCTATTCCTGAACCTCTTAGATTCTTGAGTCACAAGGGAGTCAATCTAAGTCTATCTTAAAAATATTCAGGGACCCAAATCCATCATTTGAGGAAGAGAATTGCTTAGACTTAAAAACCCTCAAAGAAAAAAAACCTCTCGTCTTAAATAGAAGGTCTATTATTTTGAAACTGATTTCACTAGTTCTTGTCTCTCCCACAAAGGGAAGCATACTCTGATTCTTCTAAACAGCAGTGGACACAGGCTGAACCTGTCCAACCATTTCTCATATGAAAACTTGGAGACTTTCCATTTTAAATGCAGAAGTTAAGGGTTTAAACTAGGGGAAGGGCAATTTTAATAGCATTGGACAGATAGCCGATTTAAAAAAAGAGATGAGAAATTTCTTCTCCCCGAAGGGTTCTGAATGTGTTGAATTTACTGGCCTGGAGTCCGGTGGAATCTGAGACATTGTGTAAATTTAAAGAGGAGATAGGCAGATTTTTAAAGTAATAATGGGTTGTGGGGAGCAGGCAGGAAAGTGGGATTGAGGCCAAGATGAGATCAGCCAGGATTGTATCTAATGGCAGAGCAGGTTCAAAGGGCTGAATTGCAGCCTCCTGCTACTAGTACTTATGCTCTAAGCAGCAAATGATAGACAGAGCTAAGCAGTCCCACGACAGTGGATCAGATCTAAGCTCTGCAGTCCTGCCACATCCAGTAGTGAATGATGGTAAACCATTAAATTGGAAAGGAGCTTCCATAAATGGCCCTGTTCTCGCTGATGGGGGTCACCGGCAGATAGTGCAAAAGGTAAGGTGAAACATTCACCACAGTCTTCAGCTCGAAGTGATGAGTGAATGTTTCATCTCAGCTTCCCCCAGAAGTCCCCAGCATCATAGATGGACAGTTTTCAGCCAATTTGAAACACTCCATGTGGTATCAAGAAATAGTGGAGACTGGATACTGCAAAGGCTATGTGTTCTGATGCCATTCTGGCAAAAGTACTGAAGACTCCTGCTCCAAACTTGTCACACCCTTAGCAAGCTATTCCAGTACAATGACAACCCTGATATCTAACTGACAATGTGCAAAACTACCTAGCCAGTGACTCTCACATTCCAAGCCGCAATTTTAACAAAAACAAGCCATCCCAGGAATCAGTCAAGTAAACCTCTAAACTATTTCAAATACAATGGTGTCCTTTCTTAAAGTTTGATGTGCAAACTGCATTGTGCTGAAGGTATGGTCTCACCAATGCTTTGTACAACAGTAGCAATGTACGTGGATATTCCATTCCTTTTGCACTAACTAACCACATGCCATTTACCTTCCTCGTCACTCAGTGATCACATTTTGTGATTCCTGTACCAAAACACCCAGATCCCTCTGATCTACAAGTTCTGCAGTCTCTTGCAGTGTAAAAGTTACAACATAATTTGCTGCTCCTCTATTCTTCCTGCCGAAGTGAACACATTCACATTTTCCCACATTATACTCCATCTGCCAAGTTATTGCCCACCCAGTTAATCTGTCTCTAATCCCTTTGCAGACTTCTCTTCACTAAGTACTCTCCTATCTTTGTACCATCAGTGAATTTAACAGCCATCCTTTCAAATCATTGTAAATAATTGAGATCCTGGCACTGATCCTGTGACATTCCAATAATTGCATCCTGCCTACTCAAAAATGACAGTTTAAATAATTAAAACAAATATTTAAAGTATTTGTTCACAGTGTGTTGCATCAGTTGCTAGGCCAACATTTGTTATACATCCCTCATTGCCCAGAGGGCAGTGAGAGTGACTCTGGAGTCAGATGTAGATCAGTCTGGGTAAGAACAGCAAGTTTGCTTCCCTAAAGGACATTAGTGAACCAGATGAAATTTGAGAGTGTTGACCACATGGTCATCATGAGGTCAGCTTTTTATTCAAGATTTTCATTGAATTCAGTTTTTACCATCTACCGTGGGGGTGGGAGGTTTGAACCCTTGTCTGGATCACTAGTCCAATAACGTTACCACTCCACTACCACCCCCTGCTAACTTTATGGCTGCTGTCTATTCTGTAAGCCAATCTTCAATCCACGCTGCTATGTTATCATGTGCATGAGATCTCATTTTATATAATAACCTCTGATGTGGCACCTTATCAAATGTCTTTTGGAAATCCTACATCCCCAGCTTCCCCTTTTATTCGAGTGGGTTGCTTGTTAGTTGAAATGCCAAACCCCCAGCATTGAATCACACTAGCCCCTTTGCTCTTTGAAATGTTGAGATGTATCAGCTTCGATGGCTATGTTGGATGGAGCCAGATGTGATATATGAGGTAGGGGGTGGACTCTTACTCCATAGTATGGTTAGGTACTGGGACATATGGAGATTGGAATTAATTTCTTTGCTGTTTGTCTTACAGGAAATGGAACATTGAATAAGCACGCTGGCATTGACTTCAAACAGCTGACCCTGAATCATAAAATCAATGAGAACCACTCTGGAGAGGTAAACTGCCCTGAGCCAAGTCAATATCCAGAACTGTGTTTGTTGTTTAAATAGGTCTGGCTCAGCAGCCAAGTTAAAGCTCAATAAAATATGTCCATGTCTTCTTGGAAACGCTCTTCAGCTCCTTCTCTGCCCACTCTCAATCATTCCCCAACCTCCGTGAAAGGCTGAGAGCCAAACAAGCTCTGAGGGGGACACAGAGTGGAAAGAGGGATATGTTCAAGATTAAGTATGGGCAGAAATTTGGTAATTGAAGTATAATTTGGGAAAATATGAGGCTGTTTACTTTGGCAGGGAGGACAAAAAAGCAGAATATTATTTAAATGCAGAGGAATTACAAAACACTTGTTCTTATTGTGCAGAGCATTGGTGAGCCCACACTTGGAGTACTGATTGTAGTTTCGACCTCTTAAGTGGCAAGGTGGGACACTGCTTTGGAGGCAGCTCAGAAAATATTTACTTGTAATAGCTGGGCTGAGGGGTTTACTTCAAAAGGAAAGGTTTAGCAGGTAGCCTCGTTGGAATCGAGAGGAATTAGAGATGATTGAATGGGAACATGTCAGGGTGTAAGAGGGCTGTCTGAGCTAGAAAGGAATATGGGAGAAGGAGTAAGCAATTCAATTCCCTGAGCCCTTCTGACATTCTGAATCTTAGCTGATCATCTACCTCAATGTCATATTTTTGCATTATCCCCCTCTTCATTGATGTCAACAGTAAGTACAAACCTGTAAGTCTCTGTCTTAGACCTTCTCAATGACTGAGCTTCCACAGCTTCTGAGATAGAGAATTCCAAAGATTCTCCACCTCTAAGTGAACTTGTTCCACTCACCTCACTAATGCCTTTCCTTTTATTCAGTATGACTATAAGACACATAGGGGACTGCAAAAGAAGGTAAAAGCACATGGGTCCTTAGTAACTTGACAAGTTAGATCTAAAATTGGCATTGTGACAAGCGACAGAGACTAATGGTAGAAGGCTGTTTGTGTGACAGGAGCCAGTGTGAAGTGTTCTACCAAAGGGTCCGTGCTGGCTGCCTTTTTGTGATATTCGTAAATGATAGAGCTGAGAACTTGGGAGCAATGATAAGTAAATTTGTGGGTAATATGAGGATTGGCCAAGTGGCTGACAGTAAGGAAGAAGATATTGGGTTCCAGGGGTATATCAAAGAATTGGTCAGATTGCACTGGAGTGCATGCAGAAAAGTTTGACCAGGATGTTTCATGGGATGGAGTATTTTAGCGATGAAGTGAGGCTGGATAAACTCTGGTTGTTTTCTTTGGGGCAAAGAAGGTTGAAGGGGTTCTGATTGAGGTATAGAAGATCATGAACAGGGTGAATAGAAAACAACTGATTCCTTATTTTAAAGGGTCAATAACAAGAGGGCACAATTTTAAGGTGAAAGGTGAGAAATTTAAAGGGGTTTTAAGCAAAGCATTTTTCACCCAGAGGTTGGTGGGAGTCTGGAATGTGCTGCCTGGGAGGGGAGTTGAGGCAGGAAACCTCACAACTTTGAAAAAAGTACTTGGATAAGCACTTGAAATGTTATAACATTCAGGGTTATGGGCCTAGTGCTGGAAAGTGGGGCCAGGATAGATTTAGTGTCTCTCCTATATTCTATGATGCAGCACATCAAGTCTGTGTATGACTCGCACATCATCCTCTGGCATTCAATAAAATCGCAGCTGATCCAATAATCTTTAACTCCACTTTCCTGCTTTTACCGCATAAGCTGAGACTCTGTTCCCTGGTTCAAAATATCACAGTCAGGGCGAATATCTTTCCTGCAGCTAAAGGCAAAATGCTGCAGATGCTGGAAATACTGAAACACACAGAGAATGCTGGAGTCACTCTGCAGGTCTGACAGCATCTACGGAGAGAGATACAGAGTTAATGTTTTAAGTCCAGTATGACTCTTCTGAAGAGGAGTCCTATTGGACTTGAAATCTTAACTGTTTTCTCCACAGACTCTGCCAGACTTGCATAGTTTCCCTAGCACTTTTTGTTTTCCTTTCTGAATCTAGTCTGTCTAGCCCTTTTAAGAATTTTATCAGTTTCCATGAGATCACCTCTCATTCTTCTAAATGCCAGTCAGTACAGGCCCAGTCTCCTCATAGGAACAAGACTCATACAATCACGGAATTGTTACGAGGAGGACGAGGCCAGTCAGCACAGCATGCCTGCGCCAGCTCTTCAAACGTTCATCGTTACCCAGTGCCTAATTCCTGCTTTTTCTCTAAACCTTTGCACCTTATTTCTATCCAAATAATTCTCCAGCGTCTTCTTGAATTCCTCAAGTGAACCTGTCTCCATCATGTTTCCAGGCAGTGCATTTCATACCCTATTTATTTATTGGATGAAAACAGTTTTTTTCTCTCTCTCTCACAGCCTTTGCTTCTTTAGAACATGACCTGAAATATATGCTGCCCCCATTTTGCCCCAGTTAATATCGGAACAGCTTTTCTCTTTCATGATGTTAGAAATCTCCAAGTCTCCTCTCAGCTGTCTTCTGTCCAATGAGAACAGTCCCAGTGTCTTCAAACTCTCCTCATTACTGAAGTTTCTCATTCCTGGGACCATTCTGGTAAATCACTTCTGCACTTTCTCCAATGCATTCACATCTTTGCTGTAATATGGTGCCGCTGAAGAAGGGCTGATGCCCGAAACGTCGATTCTCCTGTTCCTTGGATGCTGCCTGACCTGCTGCGCTTTTCCAGCAACACATTTTCAACTCTGATCTCCAGCATCTGCAGTCCTCACTTTCTCCTGTAATATGGTGCCAACCACTATACATATTACTGCAGCAGAGGTCTGACAAGTGTTTTGTACAAGTTCACTATCACCACCTTGCTTGTGTACTCTATGCCACTATTAATAAAGCCGAGGATACTGCCTGCTCTATTAACCACCTTCTCTACCAGTCCTGCCACCTTCAATGATCTCTACAGATATACACTCAGCTCTCTCTGCTCCGATACCCCCTTTAGAATTGTAACACCTATGTTATATTGTCTTTCAGTGTTCTTCCAACCAAACTCTATCAGCTCACACTTGTCCGACTAGAACCTCATTAGCCACTTTACCAACCTGTCAATGTCCCTTTGGAGTTTGACACTGTCCTCCTCACAGTTTACAATTCTCCAGAGTGTTATCGGCACATTTTGAAATTGTCCCATGCACAGCAAGATACAGATCATTAATGTATATCAGAAAAAGCAAGGCTTCTGATAATGATCACTGAGAAAATTCACCTCAAATCGTTCCAATATTCAATGACCACTATTTGGGAGGGTTTAACCTAATTCAGCAGGGGGATGGGAACCTAAATTGTAGTTCCAGTGTACAGGAAGTTGAGAGTAGTTAAATGGCAGTTAAGATGTCAGAAATATGGTTACAAGGCCACACAAGTTCACTGACAAGCAGGAAGGTGCTTTGAAGTGTGTCTGCTTCAACGCTAAGAGCATCCGGAATAAGGTGGGTGAACTTGCAGCATGGGTTGATACCTGGGACTTCGATGTTGTGGCCATTTCAGAGACATGGATAAAGCAGGGACAGGAATGGTTGTTGCAGGTTCCAGGGTTTAAATGTTTCATTAAGAATGGGGAAGGTGGTAAAAGAGGAGGAGGTGTAGCATTGTTCATCAAGGACAGTATTATGGCAGAAAGGACATTCGACTGAGGTAGTATGGGCTGAGGTTAGAAACAGGAAAGGAGAGGCCACCCTGTTGGGAGTTTTCTATAGATCTCTGAATAGTTTCAGAGATGTAGAAGAAAGGATAGCAAAGATAATTCTGGACAGGAGCAAGAATGACAGGGTAGTTGTTTTGGGGACTTTAAATTTCCAAATATTGACTGGAAATACTACAGTTTGAGTACTTTAGAACATAGAACATAGAAAAGTACAGCACAGAACAGGCCCTTCAGCCCACGATGTTGTGCCGACCTTGATTGTGGGCGGCATGGTGGCACAGTGGTTAGCACTGCTGCCTCACAGCGCCTGAGACCCGGGTTCAATTCTCGCCTCAGGCGACTGTGTGGAGTTTGCACATTCTCCCCGTGTCTGCGTGGGTTTCCTCCGGGTGCTCCGGTTTCCTCCCACAGTCCAAAGATGTGCAGGTCAGGTGAATTGGCCACGCTAAATTGCCTGTAGTGTTAGGTGAAGGGGTAAATGTAGGGGAATGGGTCTGGGTGGGTTGCGCTTCGGCGGGTCGGTGTGGACTTGTTAGGCCAAAGGGCCTGTTTCCACACTGTAATGTAATTTAATCTAATCTAATCTAATGATCCTCATGTATGCACCCTCAAATTTCTATGACCATATGCATGTCCAGGAGTCTCTTAAATGTCCCCAATGACCCTGCCTCCACAACTGCTGCTGGCAACGCATTCCATGCTCTCTCAACTCTGTGTAAAGAACCCGCCTCTGACATCCCCTCTATACTTTCCTCCAACCAGCTTAAAACTATGACCCCTCGTGTTAGTCATTTCTGTCCTGGGAAATAGTCTCTGGCTATCGACTCTATCTATGCCTCTCATAATCTTGTATACCTCAATTAGGTCCCCTCTTCTCCTCCTCTTCTCCAATGAAAAAAGTCCAAGCTCAGTCAACCTCTCCTTATAAGATCAGCCCTCCAGTCCTTTCCAAAGCATCCACATCTTTCTTATAATAGGGCGACCAGAACTGGACGCAGTATTCCAAGTGCGGTCTAACCAAAGTTTTATAGTATTGCAACAAGATCTCACAACTCTTAAACTCAATCCCCCATTAATGAAAGCCAAAACACCATATGCTTTCTTAACAACCCTGTCCACTTGGGTGGCCATTTTAAGGGATCTATCTACCTGCACACCAAGATCCTTCTGTTCCTCCACACTGCCAAGAATCCTATCCTTAATCCTGTACTCCGCTTTCAGATTCGACCTTCCAAAATGCATCACCTCGTATTTATCCAAGTTGAACTCCATCTGCCACCTCTCAGCCCATCTCTGCATCCTGTCAATATCCTGCTGCAGACTACAACAGCCCTCTATACTGTCAACGACACATCCAACCTTTGTGTCGTCTGCAAACTTGTTGACCCATCCTTCAATCCCCTCATCCAAGTCATTAATAAAAATTACAAACAATAGAGGCCCAAGGACAGAGCCCTGTGGAACACCACTCATGGGTCAGTTTTTGTCCAACGTGTGCAGGAGGGTTTCCTGACACAGTATGTAGATAGGCCAACAAGGGGAGAGGCCACATTAGAGTTGGTACTGGGTAATGAACCCGGCCAGGTGTTTCCTTCCCCATCCTATGCATCCTAAGTCTCCAGGAAGACTGGAGGATAGTAAATGTTGTCCCCTTCCTGTTCAAGAAGGGGAGTAGAGACAACCAGGAGATAGTGAGCACTTTGGTGATGGTGACCATGATTCGGTTATGTTTACTTTAGTGATGGAAAGGGACAGGTATATACCGCAGGGCAAGTATTATTGAAGTAAAGGCAATTATGATGCGATTAGGCAAGATTTAAGATGCATAGGATGGGGGAGAAACTGCAGGGAATGGACACAATTGAAATGTGGAGCTTATTCAAGGAAAAGCTCCTGCATGTCCTTGAAGTATGTACCGGTCAGGCAGGGAGGAAGTGGTCTGACACGGGAGCAGTGGTTTACTAAGGAAGTTGAATCTGTTGTCAAGAGGAAGAAGAAGGCTAAGTTAAGGCTTAGTTGTGAAGGCTTAGTTGGGGCGTTTGAGAGTTACAAGTTCGCCAGGAAAGACCTAAAGAAATAGCTAAGAAAAGCCAGGAGGGGACACGAGAAGTCATTGGCGGATAGGATCAAGAAAAACCCTAAAACTTTCTATAGATATATTAGGAATAAAAGAATGACTAGAGAAAGATTAGGGCAAATTAAGGATAGTTGTGGGAAGTTATGCGTGGAGTCCGACAAGATGGGGAAGCACTAAATTAATATTTTTTGTCAGTATTCACACCGGAAAACGACCATGTTGTTGAGGAGAGTGCTAAGATACAGGCTACTGGACTCGATGGGATTGGTGTCCGCATGGAAGAGGTGTTAGCAATTCTGGAAAGTATGGAAATCGAGAAGTCCCCTGGGCTGGATGGGATTTATCCTAGGATTCTCTGGAAAGCCAAGGAAGAGATTCCAGAGCCTTTGGCTTTGACCTTTATGTCATCATTGACAGTGCCAAAAGACTGGAGGGTAGCAAATGTCCCCTTGTTCAAGAAGGAGAGTAGAGATAACCCTGCTTCGGTTGTGGGTGCAATGTTGGAAAAGGTTATAAGACATAGGATTTATAATCATCTAGAAAGGAATAAGTTGATGAGGGATAGTCACCACTGTTTTGTGAAGGGTAGGTCGTGCCTCACAAATCTTATTGAATTCTTTGAGAAGGTGACCAAACAGGTGGATAAGGGTAAAGCGATTAATGGGGTGTATATGGATTTCAGTAAGGTGTTTGATAAGGTTCTCCATGGTAGGCTATTGCGGAAAATATGAAGGCATGGGATTGACGGTGATATAGCAATTTGGATCAGAAATTGGCTAGTTGAAAGAAGACAGAGGGTAGTGGCTGATGGGCAATTTCATCTTGAAATTCAGTTTGTCATTTTTATAGATGACCTGGATGAGGGCATAGAAGGATGGGTTAGTAAATTTGCAGACGACACTAAGGTCGGTGGAGTTGTGGATAGTGCGAAAGGATGTGGGTTACAGAGGGACATAGATAAGCTGCAGAGCTGGGCTGAGAGGTGGCAAATGGAGTTTACTGTGGAAAAGTGTGAAGTGATTCACTTTGGAAGGACAGAAACAAAGACCACTGGGCTAATGGTAGGATTCTTGGTAGTGTAGATGAGCAGAGAGATCTCAGTGTCCATGTACACAGATTCCTGAAATTTGCCACCCAGGTTGATAGGGTTGGTAAGAGGGCATATGGTGTGTGAGCTTCTATTAGTTGAGGGATTGAGTTTCGGAGCCACGAGGTCATGTACAAAACTCTGGTGGGGGCACATTTGGAGTATTGCCTACAGTTCTGGTCACTGCATTATAGAAAGGATGTAGAAGCTTTGGAAAGGGTTCAGGAAAGATTACGAGGATGTTGCCTGGTTTGGAGGGAAGGTCTTTTTGAGGAAATGCTGAGGGACTTGAGGCTGTTTTCATTAGAAGAAGGTTGAGAGGTGACTTAATTGAAATATATAAGATAATCAGAGGGTTAGATAGGGTGGAGAGAGAGAGCCTTTTACTTTGGATGGTGATGGCTAGCATGAGGGGACATAGCTTCAAATTGAGAGGTGATAGATATAGGACAGATATCAGAGGTAGTTACTTTACTCAAAGAGTCATAGGGGCCCTCTAATTGTTTGCCGCACCTGCACCTGAACCTCGAACTGGGGGCATGGTTTTAAAAAAAGGGTCTCTCATTAAGTCAGCAGTAAGGGGTATGGTTTCCTCTGAATCGTCTGTTATGACAAGGTGGCGAGCCCCTCTGCTAATTAAACCAAACACCCAGAAAAGCTCACCTCATCTCGTAAAGTATTAAAGTATGAATGACAGAGAACTCCCAACTTCCACAATTTAAAGGAAAAAATATCAATTTATTCTTTAACTCTAAAAGTGAACATTAAACAACAACTATTTACAACTCTAAACTTCTTTTCCCTTAAATGCTTGTTATCTACTTCTCACTCGATAACAATGTACTGATCCAATAAACACCCCTATTAACACTGCATCAACTTAATTGTCAAAACCTGACAGCAGCTGTCATCTTCAGTGTCGATCTTCTTCAGCTGCAGATCTCCCTGGGTGGTCTTCGGTCTTTTGCTACAAGGATGTTGCATGTGAAATTTCAATAAGTGTGTTTCGAATAGTTGTCTCTTTCTAGATGGCAGGTTGCTCTCTCTGGCTATCAAAATGTCTGTTTCTTTTATACCCCAAACATCAGATCATCTCATTGGTTCGATGTTGTCAAAACAGTAAAATTCACATTCGTTTGGGTTTTAGTATCCTGGGGCATAATTTAAACTGGTTAAATTCAAATAGTGGTCAGAACAACTGAGGTATCTAGTTTACAGCCAAATGTTGCATATTTTCAATTTCCCAGTACACTCTGAGACTGCTAGTTAATCACTGCCAAAACAGCCTTCTCTCTCTCTCTCTCTCTCTCTCTCTCTCTCTCTCTCTCAAAGGTACAGTGCACACCTTCAACTTCATAACATGCAGTTGTACAGGACATTGGTTAGGCTACTGTTGGAATATTGCGTGCAATCCTGGTTTCCTTCCTATCGGAAAGATGTTGTGAAACGTGAAAGGATTCAGAAAAGATTTACAAGGATATTGCCAGGGTTGGGAGGATTTGAGCTATAGGGAGAGGCTGAACAGGCTGGGAATGTTTTCCCTGGAGCATCGGAGGCTGAGGGGGTGACCTTATAGAGATTTATAAAATCATGAGGGGCATGGATCGGGTAAATAGGCAAAGTCTTTTCCCTGGGTCAGGGAGTCCAGAAGAAGAGGGCATAGGTTTAGGGTAAGAGGGGAAAGATATAAAAGAGACCTACGGGGCAACGTTTTCACACAGAGGGTGGTACATGTATGGCATGAGCTGCCAGAGGAAGTGGTGGAGGCTGGTACAATTGCAACATTTTGAGGCATTTGGATGGGTATATGAATAGGAAGGGTTTGGAGGGATATGGACAGGGTGCTGGCAGGTGGGACTAGATTGGGTTGGGATATCTGTTCGGTACGGACAGGTAGGACCAAAGGGTCTATTTCCATGCTATACATCTTTATGACTCTCTGTCAGTCTATAAAATTCTCTCGCCCAAAAAGCACTGGAGGCTGGTTTGTTAAATTTCTTCAAGGCTGAGTTAGACATGTTTTGATTACAAGGGAGTCTAGGAATATGAGGTAAGCAAGAGGTGCAAGTCTCATCTCCATTTATCCACCCATGTTTCCAGTCCCTCTGCCCTTGCCGAAGACATCATTGTTCACAGTCATCCCAGCCTCATTCAGCCCAGCATCCATAGCTCTCTTTTGGCACAGAATGTTCTCGATTTCCAGTTGCTTTTTTGTGGAAAAAGTTGCTTCCCAACATCACCATCTGAACAGCCAGGCTCTTGGTTCACTATGAAGCCACTTTGTGCTGGATTTCCAACACAGAGAAAATGGTTTTTGCTTTGAAACTATTTGCTATGTGTAACAGGATGACTACTTTGATGGTGCATCCACTAATCTGTTGAGATGCCAAATGGGGAGCCGATTGTACTGTGCAGGTTATTGTGAAGGTGCTATGCTCTGGGACCCATGGTCTCAATTGCACTTTGCTAACTCATTTATCTTCCACGTTAGGATGAGGTAGCTTCATGGACTTGTGATCATTGCCCACTGTCGTCATGAGGGATTGGAGTCCTTGATCTCTGTTAGTGATGAGAAGTCATTTTCTTTTTACCCTGCCAGATTATATCCTGTGTTCCTCTGGATAGTGGATAGTTATCAGCTGTACAAGGTGCTGGTGAGGCCACACTTAGAGTACTGTGTGCAGCTTTGGTCTCCTTACTTGACAAAGGATGTATTGGCCCTGGAGGGGTGCAGAGGAGGTTCACTGGGTTGATTCTGAAGTTGAGGAGGTTGGCTTATGAGGAGAGACTGAGTAGACTGGGATGATATTTGTTGGAATTGAGAATGAGAAGGAATCTTACAGAAACATACAAAATTATGAAGGGAATAGATAAGTTCAAAGCAGGAAGGCTGTTTCCACTGGCGGATGAAACTTGAAGCAAGGCGCATAGCCTCAAACTTAAGGGGAGCAGATTTAGGACTGAATTGAGGAGGAACATCTTCATCAGAGGGTTGTGAATCTGTGGAATTCCCTGCCCAGTGAAGTAGTTGATCCTTCCTCATGAATGTTTTTAAAGCTAAGATAGATTTTTGAAGAGGAAATGAATTAAGGATTATGGTGAGAGGGCAGGTAGGTGGAGCTGAGGGCACAAAAAGATCAGCCATGATCTTATTGAATGGCAGGGCAGGCTTGAAGGTAAGATGGCCTCCTCCTGATCCTAGTTCTTAGCTTCTTTAGGTTATGTTATGAATGTTCTGTATGTTCAATCCTATTGAAACCCTTGGTCTTTCGAACATCTCCAGTAAATTGTCCTTCGACCTTAACTTGGGTTTAAAAGCCAGAGTTTCTGCAAGCTCTTCCCTGCATTCATGTTGTTACAACTGTTTGTTAAAATTCCTCTGTTTTGCTTCCAGCTATGGAAAGGCAGGTGGCAGGGGAACGACATTGTCATCAAAGTCCTGAAGGTGCGTGATTGGACCACACGCAAAAGCCGTGACTTCAATGAGGAGTATCCAAAGCTCAGGTACTTGGAGTCTCGAGGTCTGTGAGTGGGATGTGAATGTGGCAGAGGGCCAGGGCACAACATGAGGCTGAGGCTGGGGGTGAAGATAAGGCCAGGTATGATGGAGGGCTCTGGAATTGGTGTCTTCTCCGTTCTGTAATTTAGTGATATTCTGCTGTCTCTTTTCACAGGATATTCTCCCACCCCAATGTGCTGCCTGTACTTGGAGCTTGCCAGTCACCACCCGCCCCACATCCCATCATCATCACACATTGGATGCCTTATGGGTCTCTGTACAATGTCCTGCACGAGGGAACAAGTGAGTTCAGGGGTGAACTGACAGGGCTGTAAAAACATCCTGAGAACTGTTCAGGTTTAAGTGATTCCTCTGGGGAAGAATTGATGCACTTTCGGAGAGTGATTACTGGGGGAGTGCCGCACTGTCAGAACTAAGACAATGCTGTGAATTGACTGGCCTGTGACTCTATGAACCAACGAATGAATAATCTCTCAATACAGAGCTGTACAGCATGGAAACAGACCCCTCCATCCAACTCGTCCATGCCAACTAGATATTTTAAATAAACTTAGTCTCAGCACTTGGCCCATAGCCTTCTATACCTTTCCTATTCATGTACCCATCTAGGTGCCTTTTAAATGTTCCAGCCTCCAGTTTAGCAGCTCATTCCATACACGCACCACCCTCAGCATGAACAAGTTGCCCCTTAGGTCCCTTTTAAATCTTTCTCCTCTCATCTTTCAACCTATGCACTCTAGTTTTGGACTCCCCATCCCAGGGAAAAAGACTTTGCCTATTTACCCTATCCATGCCCCTCATGATTTTATAAACTTGTATAAGGTCACCCCTCAGTCTCTGACGCTCCAGGGAAAACAGCCCCAGCCTGTTTCAGCCTCTCCCTATAGCTCAAACCCTCCAACCCTGGTAACTTCCTCGTAAATCTTTTTATAGTCAGCATTTGAGCTGCAACTGTAAATGGACAAGCTTTCACTTGACGTGCATTCACAAAGTGTTTAACAGTCTGAGAGTTACTTATGGAATATGAGTGGTGTTAATGTCATTGACCCAGCACACACCTCCCACCCACTTTATTGCTGCCTGAAGATTGATTAGGGAAATGTCACCCAGAGGTTCTGGTCACTCTGCCTATCCAGTGACCTCTTTCAGGAAACTCGATGTATTTAAATGGGGATTGGGTAATGATGGGAAGACTGACCTCCTTTGATCATGGGGAAGGAAACCTGGCATTGTCTGCTCGCTGGCCTGGAGCCACACCGCTACTTGGGACAAACTTAGAATTACTAGCTGTCTGCTGAAGCTTCTGTTTTCACCTTTTCAGATTTTGTGGTGGACCAGACTCAGGCGGTGAAGTTTGCACTGGATATTGCCCGTGGATTAGCCTTTCTCCACACCCTTGAGCCCCTCATCCCAAGGCATTATGTCAACAGCAAGAGCATCATGGTGAGTGCCTCCATCTTGGTTCTCTTAAAACTCAGATCCCACAACTTTGGACCAGCTAGCATCAGACAGGCATTTCCCTAGCTACAGATGTGGATCGAGAATGATATTGTGTCATGGGGGATATCACTGAATGGCTGCAATGTGCTTATGGTGTTTGTAATTTGGGCGACTGTTGGAATGAGAACAGTCAGAAGTTCTCGTGCATATCAGTATTGAAGGTATGGATAGGAAAAGAGATGTGTGTCTGCATATCCAGTTTAGGTGGATATAAAGAAGACTAGAAAACAACCCTTTCAGTGGTGATAATCCCTGAATTATTCTTCATGCCACAAACAAATGAGTAAAGGAATAGTAAGATGGAGCAGGCAAATGTGTGGCTGAGGAGAGAGTAAAGGTGGGAGTCCTTTTAAATTTCCAGAACGTTGGAACTGAGAGGTGAGATCTATACAGGCCAGATGGATAGATTGCAAAAGCTTGGGTTGATCTTCTGAGAGGGCAAAATTGAGAGACAATTCACAAAGAATTTGCAACACAGAACCAGGCCATTGAGCTCTGATCACTTGAGACTATACAGACTACATGGCTTTTAGGTGGCAGTGAGCTCACCTGCACCTTCTCCAAGGCAAATAGGTAAGAATAAACGCTAGCCCAACCAGTATTTTCCTCATCCCAATGAAGAGTGAAAATAAGGTGCTAACAGAGAGGAGATTGGGAACAGCCCATTCCAGTGATTGAAGAATTGAGAACCAGGGGACACATTGAAAGTGGTTGGCGAAAGGAGCAAAGGGGCTGAGAGGAAGTGCTGTTTGTGCACCGAAGTGTGGATCAGGTCCAGAATGCAGTGCCTGAGATTGTAGCGGAGGCAGGTACAACTGTGAGATTCAAAAGAAAAAGGTTAAATTTCTGAGAAAAATGCAACTCGTTAAAGCATAATACACAGGGAGCAGAGCTAAACCTGTTCAGCCTTTGATCATGGCTGATTTGTCTGTCAACCCCACTCTCCTGCCTTCTCCCCATAACTGTTGAACCCCTTAACTAATCAAGAACCGATCTATCTCTGTCTCACACGCACTTAGTGAGTTGGCCTCCACAACCCTCGGCAGCAACGAGTTCCACAGATTCACCATCCTCAAGCTGAAGAAATTCCTCCTCATCTCAGTTCCAAAGGATCACCCCTTCACTCCGAGTCTGTGCCCTTGGGTCCTACTCTCCTACTAGTTGAAACATCTCCACATCCACTCTATTCAGGTCTCTGATCTGCCCCTCATTTTTCTAAACTCCATCGAGTACACACCTAGAGTCCTCAACTACTGCTCATATGATAAGCCCTTCATCCCCAGGATCATTCTTGTAAGTGGGCGGCACGGTGGTTTAGTGGTTAGCACTGCTGCCTCACAGCGCCAGAGTACCTGGTTCAATTCCCGCCTCAGGCAACTGTCTGTGTGGAGTTTACACATACTCCCCGTGTCTGCGTGGGTTTCCTCCCACACTCCAAAAATGTGAAGGTTAGGTGAATTGACCATGCTAAATTGCCCATAGTGTTAGGTTAAGGGGTAAATGTAGGGGAATGGGTCTGGGTGGGTTGTTCTTTGGAGGGTCGGTGTGGACTTGTTGGGTCAAAGGGCCTGTCTCCTCACTGTAAGTAATCTAATCTAAACCTCCTCTGGACTCCCCTCCAATGCTTGCACGTTCCTTCTTAGTCATAGGCACCAAAACTGCTCACAGATTTCCAAATGCAGTCTGACCAGAGCTTTATATAGCCTCAGTAGTACATCTCTGCTCTTGTACACTAGTCCTCTTGAAATGAGTACTGACATTGCATTTGCCTTCTGAACTTCTAAGTGAACCTGCATGTTAACCTTAAGAGAATTCTGAATGAGGACTTCCAAATTCCTTTGTGCTTCAGATTTCCAAAGTCTGCCCATTTAGAAAATAATCCAAGCCTCTGTTCTTCTGACCAAAGTGCATAACCTCACACTTTCCCACATTGTATGCCATCTGCGGTTTCTTTGTTCACTCTCCCAGTCTGTCCAAGTCCTTCTGCAGCCTCCCTGTGTACTCAACACCATCTGTCCCTCCACCTATCTTTGTGTCAGCTATAAACTTAGCAACAATGCCCTCAGTTCCTCCAACCAGATCGTTAGTGTATAATATGAATAGTTGTGGTCCCAAAACAGAGGGCACTCCACCAGTCACCAGCTGCCATCCTGAAAAGATCCCTTTATCCCCACTCTCTGTCTTCTGCCAGTCAGCCAATCCTGTATCCAGGCCAGTACCTTGCCCCTAACACCATGGGCTCTTATCTTGTTTAGCTACTTCCTGTTGTAGCACCTTGTCAAAGGCCTTCCAGAAATTCAAATAGATCACGTCCACTGGCTCTCCTTTGTCTAACTTTACTCTTTTGCTGCTTAAAGAATTCCAACAGATTTGTCAGGCGTGACTCCCCTTGAGGAAGCCATGCTGACTCAGCCCTATTTTACCATGCACTTCCAATACTCCACAATCTCATTCTTAATAACAGATTCTAAAATCTTACCAACAACTGAGCTCAGGGTAACCAGCTTATTGATTTCTTGTTTTCTGTCTCCTTTGTTGTCTTAATGTGTTGCATTAACCATTTTCCAGTCCCAAGGGAAACATTTGGGGAATGGGATGAGGCACTTTTCTTTTGCAGAGTGACGGCACAGCCACAATGGGCTGAGTGGCCTTTATTCCTGATGAAGGGCTTTTGCCCGAAACGTTGATTTCGCTGCTCGTTGGATGCCTCCTGAACTGCTGTGCTCTTCCAGCACCACTAATCTAGTATTTGATTTTCAGCATCTGCAGTCATTGTTTTTACCTTGGCCTCCTCCCCAGCTGTAACCTTCCTCTGCCGCCAATTGCTAATTTTAAATATAACTGACTAATCTTTGTTCACAAGAGATTTTAAAGGTACAGTATAGGGGCAGATGGATATAAGGAGTTTGTTTGCAGGTGACGAGAGAGGCTGAACAGGCACAACGGCTTCTTCCTGTTCCAATGATTCTGGATCAGTCCAAATGGATGCTATAAAGACTGTATTTTTATCATTTCATTTTCTGTATTTTTCATTGTGGACTAAGAACAGGAAACCAATTGTTTTAAAACCAAGGACTAAAGAAGGAATTGCTGCACTACTTAAGTTACTGAAACTTATTGTTTATGATATTTTCACTCCTGTCTTGTTGAAGTAGTGGGGTAACCTGTTTGCAGTGTGCTGCAACGTGAGATTTAGGCAGAAACACACTGATTAGCTTGTGTAATTATCACCAAAGGATGCCAAAGGTCATCATCCTGGGTTTCTGGCTAGTTCACAGTTTGTGAGTGTGCACAATATAGGAAGAAGCCTTTGAACTGCTGGAAGACAAGTTATGTGTCTCCATTTCTCTGCCGTAAAAATACCTGAAGTCTGAAAAAAGCCAATTATTTTCTCCCAGCAATTGGTCTGAGGTGTAGTATTTAACCAGTAAGTAAGAGATTTTGTCATTAATGTACCAATTGCCCTGTGCCACCTGTGAAAAGTGAAAGAACCTGGAGACAGGTGATTAAGGAACAAAAGGTACTAGCAAGCCGAAAGAAGCATCTCCGTGATCCCTGTGGACTTGTGGTTCCCAAATTGTTTTCTTTCTGCCCGTAAAACCAATTTTAGTTAGTTTTCAAAAGGGGTTCAAGTATTAATGCATAGACCTATATGTTGATAGTTCATAGCTGTTTAATTGTAATTAGAGTTTACTTATTTGTTATAAGTAGTAGTGCTTGTTATGCACTTGAAGCACCAAGTGCTGGAGAGAAGGATTTGAATAGATGACTGGTGTGAACAAAATGAGCTGAAGGGCCTTTATCCGTGCTGTAAAAATGCTGAGAGTCCGGTGCAGGGACCTGGTCAGGATTTTCTGTTGATTCCAAAAGATAAATTGAGGAGTTTGTGTGCTTTAATTAAATCATTAACTTTTCTGGTGACTCTGGAGGTCACGAAGTGGGTCATAACAACTGAGAGTTGAGCAGAAACCCTTTCTCCCAATGTTTGTTTATCTAATTCTGTTTGGTACCACACAGATTGATGAAGATATGACTGCTCGAATCAGCATGGCTGACGTCAAGTTCTCCTTCCAGTGTCCTGGAAGAATGTATGCTCCTGCCTGGGTGGCTCCTGAAGGTGATTATTCCATTGTTTTCTCACCACTGACACCTCAAGTACACACCCAATCATTGGCATGAAGATAGCCACACATCTCAGGCCTCATCATTATATATTGAAGATGAAAAAACTCATTCCTACAGCCGGGTATCCCAATTATTACCACTCTGATATCCTGATTATACCCACTGTCAGGCGAATTATCCCAGTTATACCCACTGTCAGGGTGATGTCCTGATTAAACCCACTCTGTGAAATCTAGATTGCAGCCTCTCAGACCCGGATATCTGTGTTGAGGAATAGATGAGGACTGGATAAGGTGTGAAGATTGTACGGTGAATCATTAGCACCACAACACCGCATCCTCCGAACCCATATTGTCTCCCCCTCTCACTTGCCCACTAACCTCAGTGTTAACATGTAGGTTGTTGTAACCCAGTGATCCAACAGTCTGCTGTCGCAGGTTGGATTGTTGGGTATGAGTTTGTTGGTGCTGATTTGGATCAATTATAACTCGGTAGTTCCTGATTTTGGTATAATGTTTGTACACAGCTCTTCAGAAGAAGCCAGAAGAGATTAACCGGCGGTCTGCAGACATGTGGAGCTTTGCAATTCTCCTGTGGGAGCTGGTGACTCGGGAAGTGCCCTTCGCGGATCTCTCCAATATGGAGATCGGAATGAAGGTAGGATCTACTCACCTGCTGCAGGGAGAACAATTTGACTCCCTGTTCCAATTTCTCTGAACACATCATCAATAAAATGTGGTTTTATTTTGGAAGGACTTTGTGGAAGTTAAATGCATTGAAAATCACAGATGGCTTTACCAAGGCTACACTCATCTATAATATTGATTCCTGTCCAATTCTAATACTGCATATAATCTATACCGGTGTTGTGCTGTCAGAGGGTCAGTGCTGAGGGAGCGTGATGCAGTCGGAGGGTCAGTGCTGAGGGAGCACCGCACGGTCGGAGGGTCAGTGCTGAGGGAGCGCCGCACGGTCGGAGGGTCAGCGCTGAGGGAGTGCCGTACGGTCGGACGGTCAGTGCTAAGGGAGTGCCGCACGGTCGGAGGTTCAGTGCTGAGGGAGCGCCACACTGTTGGAGGGTCAGCGCTCTCTTAGACTTCATCTTTCAGAGATGGTGTGTGATTTTCATTGTCTTTGTCTGGAGCTTTGAATCTGCTGCTGTGATTTTGCAGGTTTCTCTGGAAGGTCTGCGACCCACCATCCCCCCAGGAATCTCCCCCCACATCTGCAAGCTGATGAAAATCTGCATGAATGAGGATCCAGCTAAAAGACCAAAGTTTGACATGATTGTTCCTATAATGGAGAAGATGCAGGACAAGTAGACAGGGGTTTGGAAAGCTTTCCCTCTGTAAATCCCTTCCTGTCAGCCTTACAGCTTCCTGTAACCACACACAGCCTTCACAGGACTATCCTGCCTCAAGGATTCCCATTGCTTCTGGATCTGACTCGAGTTTCAGAAACCTGCTCCTGTCTCCCTTTGTTTACGGTGTGTGTCTGTTGCGGCAATGTCTCTCCCTGTTTTATATTTTTGAGAATTCTGTTCACTCCTGGAAATACAAGGCCTTCACTTTCATTCAGTCTGACAAAGGGGAGAGGATTAATTAGCCAGGATTCTTGCTCCGAATCACTGACTGACTAGTGATTCCCCAAGCTAGAGATAGATGGGAAATCAGCCAGGATCCCAGTTGAGACAGAGGTTGGGGGGGGTGGGGGAATATTAGCCAGGGTCCTGCTGCTGATCCCTGTCCAGTTCTTGGCCCTGGAAAGTAGCAGTATCTGTGGAACTGGTTCAGGGACACTTCTCTGTCTGTCTGTGGTTATCTAGGGTGTTGTGGAATACCACCCTGGCTCCTGTTTTCATCATCCCTAAAGAACAATATTGTAAAAGATCAGGTACAATTGTTTGTTTTGTAATTCACTGCAGTTTCCTAACCTGGATCTGCTCACAGCTCCTACCTGTTTACAGGAAGTGGGTCTCTTGCAGCATTGCCCGTACCTGTTTTCTCTAGCTATCGACATTAGAACATAGAACATAGAACATAGAACAATACAGCACAGAACAGGCCCTTCGGCCCACAATGTTGTGCCGCACTTCTATCCTAGATTAAGCACCCATCCATGTACCTATCCAAATGCCACTTAAAGGTCGCCAATGAATCTGACTCTACCACTCCCTCGGGCAGCGCATTCCATGCCCCCACCACTCTCTGGGTAAAGAACCCACCCCTGACATCTCCCCTATACCTTCCACCCTTCACCTTAAATTTATGTCCCCTTGTAACACTCTGTTGTACCCGGGGAAAAAGTTTCTGACTGTCTACTCTATCTATTCCTCTGATCATCTTATAAACCTCTATCAAGTCACCCCTCATCCTTCGCCGTTCCAACGAGAAAAGGCCGAGAACTCTCAACCTATCCTCGTACGACCTACTCTCCATTCCAGGCAACATCCTGGTAAATCTTCTCTGCACCCTCTCCAAAGCTTCCACATCTTTCCTAAAGTGAGGCGACCAGAACTGCACACAGTACTCCAAATGTGGCCTAACCAAAGTCCTGTACAGCTGCAACATCACCTCACGACTCTTGAATTCAATCCCTCTGCTAATGAACGATAATACTCCATAGGCCTTCTTACAAACTCTATCCACCTGAGTGGCAACCTTCAAAGATCTATGTACATAGACCCCAAGATCCCTCTGTTCCTCCACCTGACCAAGAACCCTACCATTAACCCTGTATTCCGCATTCTTATTTGTTCTTCCAAAATGGACAACCTCACACTTGGCAGGGTTGAACTCCATCTGCCACTCCTCAGCCCAGCTCTGCATCATATCTAAGTCCCTCTGCAGCCGACAACAGCCCTCCTCACTGTCCACAACTCCACCTATCTTTGTATCATCTGCAAATTTACTGACCCACCCTTCGACTCCCTCCTCTAAGTCATTAATAAAAATTACAAACAGCAGAGGACCCAGAACTGATCCCTGCGGAACTCCACTTGTAACTGGACTCCATGCTGAATATTTACCATCTACCACCACTCTCTGACTTCGACCGGTTAGCCAGTTTTCTATCCAATTGGCCAAATTTCCCTCTATCCCATGCCTCCTGACTTTCCGCATAAGCCTACCATGGGGAACCTTATCAAATGCCTTACTAAAATCCATGTACACTACATCCACTGCTCTACCCTCATCCACATGGCTCCCAGCCAGCCTTTGGTTGCAACTGGTCTCCCCTCTGGGGCTGAATGTGACCCACATTCCAGAGGGTGAAAGGATAGCCATGGTGCTCGTCAGTGTGACCCCTGTTCCTTGGCCCTTGCTGTTTGTGTCCCATTCTCACTATGGAAAATGTGAAGACCTTGTGCTCCAAGCTGTCACCTGTGTAAAGGTCAATCTTCACTAACCTGTCTCCTTGCTGTTGCTACCTCCTGGCTCTTGAGCCCATTATCTCTGAATCTTTTGCCAGGCAGCATTACTCAAATGGAACTTGCTAACCATTTATATAATTTATATAACACTTGTATTTCTGGTTTCTTCCAACAAGTCACTGCTGTTTTATTGAAAAATAACTTTATGGACTTTGCATTAAAGAGAAACGGATTTCCAATTTACATTGTGTACTAGTGCATTAATTAAACAGGTTGAAGCCTTCCCCTGCCCTCAATCACCCCCCTGTCCAGTCAGAAAGTAACCTACCCCCCCCCCCCCCCCCCGCCCTGCCGTGCAAAGTTAGCTGACCACTTTGGAGAAGGCACCACTCCCTGCTTGTTCAGATTGTCTCTGTCTCTGTCTCAGTCCTGGAGACTAGCATTTATATAGCAGCTTTAAAGTAATAAAACTTCATAAGACATCCCACAGGAGAGTTAACAGATAAATTTAGGATGAATTACAGGAAACATTAGGAAATATTTGATTAAAGCATTCAAGATGCCTTAAAGGGACTTGGTGTTAGAGATGGAATTCGAGAGCTTAGGACTTGAACAACTGAAGGCAGAAACACGAAAGGTGCAGCAATCAGTGATAGGCAGGAGACCAGGATTGGAGACATGTTGGCCTTTTAGTGGATTGCAGGAATGGGAATTGCTGACGTAGGGCAACCATGGAAGGATCTGGAGTTGGGAGACACATTGGAGCCAGAGTCAACTGTTTTTTTTCTTCAGAACTGAAGTAAAGTTTGGCTGACAGCACCACACCTCCAGTACAGATAGGACCTCGTTTCTTGCCCTATACCCACACAACTGGAACAGGGGAATCAAACCCTGCACCTTAGCACCAATCTTACCCACACCAACGTTTCAACTAACCCTTGAAGAGTGTGTTGCTGCAGCATTAGCCACTTGTACACAAACGGTGTCACCTGGAACAATGCTAGAGTTTTCATTTTATCACATGGCTGACCAGGAAGCTTCTACTCACGCAGGTTGATACTCAACCTGGCATGGTAAATTATAAAATAACAAAATGAATGGCTCCTTACTTGAATACAAGTTGTATTCAGAACAAAATGGATGAATTAATGGCACAAATAAAGGTTAATGGGTGTGATCTTCTAGCCATCATGGAAACATGGTCACAAGGAAATCAAAGGTAAATAGTTAGAGGTCCGAGACTTTTTTTTAAAGGAAAGGTGATGGGTTAGAATTGTTGTTACAGGATGGAATAATTATGAAAGCAATCAATGATTTTGGATTTGAAGATTTGAATCCTTATGGGTGAAGGTAAGAAATAACAAGGGGAAGATGATGCTGGTAGGAAGAGTCTATAGGCCCCCTGACAGTCACTATATATGGTGGAACAGAGAAAAAATCTGGAGATAACGAGGGCATGTTAGAAAAGACAGTAGTATAGGAGGGATTTTATGAAATTTGAAAGAGTTCAAAAATGATTTACAAAGATGCAAGAGGCTAGAGAAGAAATCGCAGGGGCCCTGGCTGATATTTTTGCATCATCATTCGCCATGGGTCAGGTCCTTGGTAGCAAATGTTGTGCCCTTATTTAAGAAGGGCTGCAAAGAAAAACCTGCGAACTAGAGATCAGTAAGCCTAATATCTGTGGTGGGTAAGTTACTTGAAAATTCTGCGATAAGATATACATGCATTTGGAAAGACAGGGTTTGATTAGGAATAGTCAGCATGGCTTTGTGATCGGGAGATCATGCCTCACAAATTTGTTAGAGTTCTTTGATGTGACCAGGAACATTGACGAGGGGGCAGGGCGGTCGATGTAGTCTATATGGATTTCAGGAAGGCCCTTGATAAGTTCCACATGGTAGGCTGCTCTGGAAGGTTAGATCCTGTTAGAGTTAGAAGGTTAGAGCTGGCAAATTGGATACACAGTTGGCTTGATGGTAGGAAGCAGAGAGTAGTAGTGGAAGGATGCTTGTTGGAATGGAGGCCTGTGACTAGTGGAGTGCCTCAGGGGTCGGTGCTGGGCCCAGTGCTGTTGTTATCGATATCAATGATTTGGATGAGAATGTACAGGGCTTGACGAGTAAGTTTGTGAAAATAGGTATCATGAACGATGAGGAAGGTTATCAGAAATTACAGCAGAATCTTGATCAGGGAAGTGGGCTGAGAAATGGCAAATGGAGTTTAATATAGGTAAGTGAGATCTTGCATTTTGGAAAGTCAGATCAAGGTAGGAGTTTCATGGTGAATGGTAGGGCCTCAGGGAGTGTAGTGGAACAGAGGGACCTTGGGGTTCAGGTGCACGGTTCCCTGAGAGTGGAGTCACAGGTAGATAAGGCAGTGAAGGTGGCTTTTGGCACACTGGCCTACGTCAGTCAAAGCATTGAATACAGAAGTTGGGAAATTATGTTGCAGTTGTACAGGACGTTTTGGTCACCTTGCTATAGGAAGGATGCTATTAAACTGGAAAGAGCGTAGAAGAAATTTACAAAGATGTTGTCAGGACTGAAGGGTCTGAGTTACAGGGAGAGGTTGGACAAGCAAGGACTTTTTTCTTTAGAGTGTAGGAGACTGAGGGGGGATCTTATGTAAGTGTATGAGACCATGAGAGGCACGGATTGGGTGAATGCACTCAGTTTTCTTCCCAGGGTTGGGGAATCAAGGACTGGAGGGCATCAGTTTAAGGTTAGAGAGGCAAATAATAAAAGGGAACTTGAGGGGCAACTGTTTTACACAGAGGGTGGTACGCACATAGGATGAGCTGCCAGAGGAAGTGGATGAGTTGGCTACATTAATAACATTTAAAAGGAATTTGGACAAATACGTGGATAGGAAAGGATTAGCAGGATATGGGCCAAGTGCAGGGAAATGGGGTTAGCGTGGGTGGGCATTTTAGTCAGCATAGACCAGTTTGGGCCAAGGACCTGTATCTGTGCTGTAGGAATCTATGACTCTATGTTGCCTAGGTTGGAGGGTTTGAGCTATAGGGAGAGGCTGAATAGGCTGTGGCTGTTTTCCCTGGAGTGTCGGAGGCTGAGGGGTGACCTTATCGAGGTTTATAAAATCATGAGGGGCATCGAAAGGGTAAATGCACTCGATCTTTTCCCTGGGGTGGGGGAGTCCAGAACTAGAGGACATAGGTTTAGGGCAAGAGGAGAACAGATTTAAAAGGGGCAACTTTTTCACACACCGGTTGGTGCGTGTATGGAATGAGCTGCCACTGGAAATGGTGGAGGCTGGTACAATTGCAACATTTACAAAGCATCTGGATGGGTATATGAATAGGAGGGATGTGGGCCAAGTGCTGGCAAATGGAACTAGGTTAGGATATCTGGTCAGCATAGACAAGTTGGACCGAAGGTCTGTTTCCACGCTGTACAGCTGTGACATTAATTATGGGGACTTGCATCTTCACTTAGATTGAGATCATCAGATTGGCAGAGGAAGCCATGAGAAAAATATTCAGTGTATTCAGCCAAGTTTCACAGGAAGCTGTGGAGTAACAGGACTGCATGTGGGCTTTTACCAGGGCTCACCTGCTGTCAGCTGCTTTCTGTGTTTTTCTATCTCCTGCTCTCTCTTTCTCATTCCTGTCCTTGTCTTTTTCTCCTCCTTGGTGGGTTAGTGAGAGCAGGCAGTGTGTGGAGTGGCACCCTCCGGTGGCTGTAAGTGGTAGACACTGCTCTTCCCAGTGTTTCGAGCAGCAGCAGCAAGGACATCGTCCTGGTGTTCGGGACCACCACCGGACTCTTCAAGATGGCAGCGCCTGGAACGTGACATCTCCGAGGAGGGCAGCAAGAGTGGCACTCTTGATGCAGAGCCAGCGACTCGGTCAAATTATAGAATCCCTACAGAGTTCAAAGTCTGTGAGAAGATTTGTGGTTCTGTTCGCCGAGCTGGGAATTTGTGTTGCAAACGTTTCGTCCCCTGTCTAGGTGACATCCTCAGGTGCTTGGGAGCCTCCTGTGAAGCGCTTCTGTGATGTTTCCTCCGGCATTTGTAGTGGTTTAAATCTGCCGCTTCCGGTTGTCGGTTCCAGCTGCCCGCTGCAGTGGTCGGTATATTGGGCCCAGGTCGATGTGTTTGTTGATTGAATCTATGGATGAGTGCCATGCCTCTAGGAATTCCCTGGCTGTTCTCTGTTTGGCTTGTCCTATAATAGTAGTGTTGTCCCAGTCGAATTCATGTTGCTTGTCATCAGAGTGTGTGGCTACTAAGGATAGCTGTTCGTGTCGTTTCGTGGCTAGTTGGTGTTCATGGATGCGGATCGTTAACTGTCTTCCTGTTTGTCCGATGAAGTGTTTTGTGCAGTCCTTGCATGGGATTTTGTACACTACATTGGTTTTGCTCATGCTGGGTATCGGTCCTTCGTCCTGGTGAGTTGTTGTCTGAGAGTGGCTGTTGGTTTGTGTGCTGTTCTGAGTCCTAGTGGTTGCAGTAGTCTGGTTGTCAGTTCAGAAATATTTTTGATGTATGGTAGTGTGGCTAGTCCTTTGGGTTGTGTCATGTCCTTGTTCCGTTGTCTTTCCCTTAGGCATCTGTTGATGAAATTGCGGGGGTATCCGTTTTTGGTGAATACATTGTGTAGGTGTTCTTCTTCCTCTTTTTGCAGTTCTGGTGTACCGCAGTGTGTTGTGGCCCTTTTGATCAGTGTCTTGATGCAACTTCGTTTGTGTGTGTTGGGGTGGTTGCTTTCGTAGTTTAGGACTTGGTCTGTGTGTGTGGCTTTCCTGTAAACCTTTGTGGTGAATTCTCCATTTGGTGTTCTCTGTACCATCACGTCTAGGAATGGAGAATTCCGCACAGACAGTCACCCAAGGCTAGAATCAAACTCCGGTCCCTGGTGCTATGAGGCAGCAGTGCTAACCATTGAGCCACCATGCAGCCCCAGTTGGTGTAGACCTGGAGAAGGGTCTCCTGGCACTGGTGAGACAGCAGCTGGAATAGGGCCTCCTGGTATTATCAAGGCAGCAACGGCATTGGGGACTCCTGATGGTGGGGCAGATGTGGGTTTAGCACAGGGCATGTTGAGTGGTGGGCCCAGTGGCCCAAGAGATGGCACCTAAAGCACGTTGGGTCTGTCACAGGTGGCGGCGAGATGGTGGAGGAACAGAGAACATTACAGCACAGTACGGGCACTTCGGCCGTCAATGTTGTGCTGACCTGTGAAAATAAGCTGAAGCCCATCTAACCTACACCATTCCATTTTTATCCATATGTATGTCCAATGCCCATTTAAATGCCTGTAACGTCAGAGAGTCTACTACTGTTGTAGGTAGGCCAGTCCATATCCCTACTACATTGATTTAAGAAACTGCCCCAATATCTGTCTTAAATCTATCATCCCTCAATTTAAAGCTATATCCCCATGTGTTAGCCATCACCGTCCGAGGAAAAAGGCTCTCACTGTCTACCCAATCTAACCCTTTGATTATCTTATATGTCTCGATTATATTTCTCACCTCACAACCTTCTCTCCAATGAAAACAGCCTCAGTTCCCTCAGCCTTTCCTAGTGAGACCTTCCTTCCATTCCAGGCAACATCCTAATAAATCTCCTCTGAACCCTTTCCAAAGTTTCCACATCCTTCCTATAATGCGGTGACCAGAACTGTACACAATACTCCAAGTGTGGCCTTGCCAGTCTCTTGTCCAGCTGAAGCATGACCTCGTGGCTCTAAAACTCAATCCCCATACCAATAAACGCCAACACACCACATGCCTCCTTAACCCTATCAACCTGGGTGGCAACTTTCAGGGATTTATGCACCTGGTCACCGAGATCTCTCTGTTCAGCTACACTCTCAAGAATTTTACCATTAACCCAGTACTCCGCATTCCTATCACTTCTTCTGAAGTGAGTCACCTCACACTTTTCCGCATTAACTCCATTTGCCAATTCTCAGCCCAGCTCTACATCTTATCTACATCCCTCTGTAACTCCCCACATCCTTCGGTACTATCCACAACTCTGTCTACCTTCGTGTCATCCGCAAATTTACTCACTCATCCTTCTACACCCACATCCAGACTATTTATCAAAATGATAAACAGCAGTGGCCCCAAAACAGATCCTTGCGGCAGACCACTGGTAACTGAGCTCCAGGATGAACATTTCCCATCAACCACAACCCTCTGTTTTCTTTCAGCTAGCCAATTTCTGATCCAAACCACCAAATCATCTTCAATCCCAAAACTGCATTTTGTGTAATAGTCTACCGTATGAAACCTTCTCAAACTCCTTACTGAAATCCATATACACCATAGCAACCACTTTACCTTCATCTACCTGTTTTGTCACCTTCTCGAAGAACTCAATAAGGTTAGTGAGGCATGACCTACCCTTCACAAAACCGTGCTGACGATCCCTAATCAACTTATTCCTTTCCAGATGATTATAAATCCTATCTGTTATAACCTTTTCCAACACCTTACCCACAACCGAAGTAAGGCTCACTGGCCTATAATTACCAGGGTTGTCCCGACTCCCCTCCTTAAACAAGGGAACAACATTTGCTATCGTCCAGTCTTCTGGCACTATTCCTGTAGACAATGACGATATAAAGAACAAATCCAGCGGGTCTGCAATCTCCTCCCCGGTTTTGCAAAGAATCCAAAGATAAATCCCATCCGGCCCAGGGATCTTATCTATTTTCAGATCTTCCAAAATTGCTAAAACCTCCTCTTTGTCAACCTCAATCCCCTCTAATCATGTAACCTGTATCTCCGTATTCTCACTAACATTGCCCCTTTCCAATGTGAAAACCGATGAAAAGTATTTATTAAGTGCTTCCCCCATGTCCTCAGATCCACACACAACTTTCCACTAGTATCTTTGATTGGCCCTAATCTTACTCTAGTCATTCTTTTATTCCTGATATACATCTAGAAGGCCTTGATCCTAAGCACCACTAACTTCTCATGTCTCCTCCTGGCTCTTCTTAGCCCTCTCTTTGCATCTTTTCTGGCTAACTTATAACTCTCAAGCCCTGTAACTAAGTCTTCACGCTTCATCCTCACATAAGTGTCTGTCTTCCTCTTAACAAGTGCTTCAACTTCTTTAGTAAACCATGGCTCCCTCTCTCGACAACTACCTCCCTGCTGATAGGTATACACTTACCAGGGACCCGCAGTAGCTGTTCCTTGAATAAGCTCCACATTTCAAGTGTGTCCATCCCTGTAGTTTCCTTCCCCATCCTATGCATCCTAAAACTTGCCTAATCACATCTTAATTGTCTTTCCCCCAGCTCTACCTCTTCCCCTGTGGTATATACCTCTCCCTGCCCATTGCAATTGTAAACATAACCAAATTGTGGTCACTCTCGCCAAAGTGCTCACCTACCTCCAAATGTAACACCTGGCCAGGCTCATTCCCCAGTACCAAATCCAACATGGCATCACCCCTTGTTGGCCTGGCCACATACTGTGTCAGAAAACCCTCCTGCACACATTGACCAAAAACTGACCCATCCAAACTACTTGAACTATAGTATTCCCAGTCAATATTGGGGAAGGTAAAGTCCCCCATAACAACTACCCTGTTACTCTCGCTCCTATCCAGAATCATCTTTGCTATGCTTTCCTCTACATTCCTGGAACTTTTCGGAGGCCGATAGAAAACTCCCAACAGGGTGACCTCTCCCTTCCTGTTTGTAACCTCAACCCAAACTACCTCAATGGATGAGTCCTCAAACATTCTCTCAGCTGCTGTAATACTATCCTTGATTAATAATGCCACACCCCCACCTCTTTCACCATCTTCTCTGTTTTTACTGAAACATCTAAATCCCGGAACCTGCAACAACCATTCCTGACCCTGCCCTATCCATGTCTCCGAAATGGCCACAACATCGAAATCCCAGGTACCAACCCATGCTGCAAGTTCACCCACCTTATTCCGGATGCTCCTGGTGTTGAAGTACACACATTTCAAACCAACTTCCAGATTGCTGGTGCCCTCTTGCGACCTTGTAAACCTAACCCTGACCTCACTACACTCAACCTCCTGGACACTGGAACTACAATTCAGGGTCCCATTGCCCTGCTGCATTAGTTTAACTACTCCCTGCCCCACCTCGGAAGAGCAATAGCAAATATCTCCCCCAGGATATTGGTACTCCTCTGGTTCAGGTGTAGACCGTGCTGTTTGTAGAGGTCCCACCTTCCCCAGAAAGAGCTCCAATTACACAAGAATCCAAAACCCTCCCTCCCGCACCATCCCTGCAGCCACGTGTTCAGCTCCACGCTCTCCCTGTTCCTCGCTTCACTAGTACATGGCATGGGCAACAAACCAGAGATAACAACACTGTTTGTTCTAGCTCTAAGCTTCCACCCTAGCTCTCTGAATTTCTGCCTTAAATTCCCATCTCTCTTCCTACCTATGTCATTGGTGCCTATGTGGGCCACGACTTGGGGCTGCTCCCCCTTCCCTTCAAGAATCCCAAAGACACGATCAGAGACATCACGGACCCTGGCACCTGGGAGGCAACACACCAACCGTGAGTCTCTCTCGTTCCCACAGAACCTCCTGTCTGTCCCCTTAACTATGGAGTCCCCAATGACTAATGCTCTGCTCCTCTTACCCCCTTCCCTTCTGAGCAACAGGGACAGACTGTATGCCAGAGCCTTGTGCCCCATTGCTTCCCTCTGGTAAGTCATTCTCCCAACAGTATCCAAAATGGTGTACTTGTTGAGGGGAACGGCCACAGGGGATCCCTGCACTGCCTGCTGGTTCCCTTTCCATCCCCTGACTGTAACCCATCTACCTTCTTCACGTGGCTATGGAGTAACTACCTCTCTGTAACTCCTCTCAATTACCCCCCCCCGCCTTCCGAATGATCCAAAGTTCATCCAGCTCCAGTTCCCTAACACAGTTCTCAAGGAGCTGGAGTTGGGTGCATTTCCCACAGATGTAGTCAGCAGGGACACTAGAGGTGACCTTTACTTCCCATATTCTGCAGGAAGAACATTCAACTGACCTAACCTCCATTCCCACTGTTCTGAATTCCCAAATAGACCGCTGAAAAAATGAAACACAAAAGAAAACACTTATCACCTTATCAACCGATGCACAGAACTTTCTGTTTGGTTAGAGGAGGAGGATGAGTGGGAGACACTACCCGAGTAGTGTTTTGGGAAAAGCAACTGCTCAAATATGTGACCCCGTGACCTCTGCAATAACCTCCTGCTCGACGCTCTCACACCTGGTATGGTGCTGGGGAGTGTTGCTGAACAAAGAGACCTTGGAGTGCAGGTTCATAGCTCCTTGAAAGTGTAGTCACAGGTAGATAGGATAGTGAAGAAGGCGTTTGGTATGCTTTCCTTTATTGGTCAGAGTATTGAGTACAGGAGTTGGGAGGTCATGTTGTAGCTGTACAGGACATTGGTTAGGCCACTGTTGGAATATTGCTTGTAATTCTGGTCTCCTTCCTATTGGAAAGATGTTGTGAAACTTGAAAGGATTCAGAAAAGATTTACAAGGATGTTTACAAAATTATGAGGGGCATGGATAGGGTAAATAGGCAAAGTCTTTTCCCTGGGGTCAGGGTGTCCAGAACTAGAGGGCATAGGTTTAGGGTGAGAGGGGAAAGATATAAAAGAGATCTGCGGGGCAACTTTTTCATACAGAGGGTGGTGCGTGTATGGAATGAGCTGCCAGAGGATGTGGTGGAGGCTGGTACAATTGCAACTTTTAAGAGGCATTTGGATGGGTATATGAATAGGAAGGGTTTGGAGGGATATGGGCCGGGTGCTGGCAGGTGGGATTAGATTGGGTTGGGATATCTGGTCAGTATGGACGGGTTGGACCGAAGGGTCTGTTTCCATACTGTACATCTCTATGACTCTATGACTTCCTGCTGCTGGAACAACAAAGATGGCAGTGTGGGTGTCACTGGTGAGCTGGCTCAGGATTGGCGGTGGAAGCTGCGGAATGAAAACAGATATTCCATTTTATCTTTTTGCTCTCTTCATTCTTAAACTGTTCAAAACGGTGCCAGATTGTGACAACAATTGAAGTTTTTCACTGTATTTTGGAGTCTTACTCACTGTAAAATACAAGTGACAATAAATAAATCATCATCATGTGCTGTAGATCCAACCAGGGATCTACACTGTTTTGGGTTTGATGATGTATGGCATACTTAAATTGTCAGAATAAAAGACCCCTGAGGAAACAATGGATCATAACATGGTAAAATGTAGCGTTCAGTTTGAGAGGGAACAGCTTGGGTTGGAAGCACTGTGCTGAACTTAAAAAGAGTAATTACAAAGCAATAAGGGTAGAGCTGATTGGAATAGACTGACAAAGGAGTTTAGCAGCAAAGACCGTTGAGGCAAAGCAGCTAATGTTAAGGAACTTGTTCATAGGTCAGAGCAAAAATACATCCCAGTGAGGAAGGAGGATTCTGGGAAGGAGATAAAGCAACCATGGTTAACCAGGGAAGTTATAAAGATAGCATCAAATGGAAAGAAAAAAATATACATGTGGCCAAGATGAGTGGTAAGCCAGAGGATTCAGAAAGTTTTACAAATCGACAAAAGACAACCAAAACAAAATGAAGAGGGAGATGCGTTTTGCAGAAGAAACATGAGAGACAATGCAGGCTCAATGGTACAACACCGAGGAGAGGACAGGAACTGAGGGACCTCAGGATTCACATGCACAATTCTGTGAAGGTGGCCAGGCAAGTTGAAACAGTTGTTAAGAAGACTCATAGGATCATTGAGTTTATAAATGGGCGCATAGAATATAAAAGCAAGGAAATGATGCCACACCTCTACAAAGTATGTGTCAGACCACATTTGGAGTATTGTGTTCAGTACTGAGCAGCTTATTTAAGGAAGAATGTTAAACCTCTGGGGACAATTCAAAGGAGATTTACTAGGAAATAATAGAAAAGAACAATTTTAAATACATGGAAAGATTAGAGAAATTGGGCTTGTTTTCCATGGTGCTGAGACGATTAAGACGTCATAAGGTCATACAGCACAGTAACAGACCCTTTGGTCCAAATAGCCCATGCTGACCATTTGTCTGTGTTTGGTCCATATCCCTCTAAACCTTTCCTATCTATTTATCTATCCAAATAACTTTTAAATGTTGTGTAACCATAACAGCCTCTACCATTTCCTCTGGCAGCTCACTCCATACACACACCACCCTTTGTGAAAAAGGTTGCCAGCTATTTTTAGATCCACCAGATCAATTCACTAATTTGTTAAAAAACAAATCTTAGTCCTCTCAACAGAACGCGGAGACACATCAACAAAAAGTAGAAATGAAATCAAAAAACACCTTCGCTGCCCTAAAGCAGGTATGGTCTGCAAGGAAAATAGAAGGATAATTCACCCCAGCGAACAGGGGAATAACACAGAAGAAGCTCACCATGTGGTGTGGCAATAATTTTCAATTCTTGTCCGACAACAGTGAGAGCACAGCCGATGTCGCACTGTTATTCAAGAAAGGAGCAACAGGTAAACCAGCAATTACAGACCAGTCAGTCTAACCTCAGAGATAGGAAAACCATTAGAACCAATTCCGAGGGACAGAATTAATCTATATTTGGAGAGGAAGGGATTAATCAAGGACAGCCAGCATAGCTTCATTCAGGGGTGGCATATCTGATCAACTGGATTGAATTTTTTGAAGAGGTGACCAGGTGTCCTGATGAGGGCAATGCATTCAACAAAGTCTACTTGGACTTCAGCGAGGCTTTTGGTAAGGTTCAGCAGGGGAGACTGATAGCTGATGGGATAGAAGGAAATTTTGCTAATTGCTTCCAGAAATGGTTGAGTAACAGAAAGCAGAGGGTGATGGTTGAGAGATAGTTTACAGACTGCAATTATGTGTCCAGTGAGGTCCCACAGTGGCCAGTTGTGGGGCCATTGCTGTTTATGGATTATACAAAATGATTTAGATTTGAATGTAAGAGTGTTGATCAGTAAATTCACGGATGATACAAAGATTGGTGAAGGGGATATCCTTAGATTACCTGAGGATATAGACGGGCTAGTCAGATGAGCTGATCAGTGGCAAATGAAATTAAAACCAGACAAATATGAATGAGAATGAAGTTTATTGTCACGCACTCACATGAGTGCAGTGAAAAGTTTACAAAGTCGTCACTTAGGGCACAGCTTCGGCATAAAGTACCTCGGTACAAAACCTTAGGAAATTAGAAAAATTAAGAAACAAAAGGTTCAATACTACTGTCTTTCAAGCAGATCACATGGGGCCTCACCTCCTGACCACAAGGTGGTGCACTTGGGCAGGACAAACAAGGCAAAGGATTATAGGAAGTTTACCAGGATGTTGCCTGGTATGGTAGGAAAATCCTATGAGGAAAGGCTGAGGCACTTGGGGTTGTTTTCATTGGAGAAAAGAAGGTTTAGGGGTGATTTGATAGAGATGTACAAGATGATTAGGGGGTTAGATAGGGTTGACAGTGAGAACCTTTTTCCACGTATGGAGTCAGCTATTACAAGGGGGCATAGCTTTAAATTAAGGGGGGGTAGATATAGGACTGATGTTAGGGGTAGGTTCTTCACTCAGCGAGTCGTAAGTTCATGGAATGCCCTGCCAGTAGCAGTAGTGGACTCTCCCTCTTTATGGGTATTTAAGCGGGCAATGGATAGGTATATGGAGGATAGTGGGTTAGTGTAGGTTAGGTGGGCTTTGATCGGCGCAACATCGAGGGCTGAAGGGCCTGTACTGCGCTGTATTCTTCTATGTTCTATGTTCTATGTTCTATGTTCTATGATGAACAGTAAGATCCCGAGAAGCACTGAGAGGCCCATGACCTCATTTTATACACTGCATTCTGCTCCGCTATTTCCAAACGGACTGCACCGCCAAAGATATATTTCCCTCCCCACCCCCACCAGCGTTCCAGAAGGACCATTCCCTCCGCAACTCCCTCGTCAGGTCCACACCCTCCACCAGCCCAGACCCCACTCCCAGCACCTTCCCCTGCCACTGCAGGAAGTGCAAAATCTGTGCCCACACCACTCCCCTCACGTCCATCCAAGGCCGCATGGGATCCTTCCACATCCATCAGAAATATACCTGAACCTCTACCAGTGTCATCTACTATATCCGTTACACTCTGTGTGGTCTCCTCTACATGGAGGAGACAGGACGCCTTCTTGTGGATTGTTTCAGAGAACATCTCTGGGCCAACCGCCCCCACCAACCCCACCACCCCGTGGCTGAACACTTCGACTCCCCCTCCCACTCCGTCAAAGGCATGCAGGTCCTGGGCCTCCTGCATCACCAAACCATTACCACCCGACGCCTGGAGGAAGAGTGCCTCATATTCCACCTAGGAATCCTGCAACCACATGGGATAAATGTGGATTTCACCAGCTTCCTCATTCCCCTCCCCCACATTATCCCAGTCCCAAGCCTTCAACTCGGCACCGCCCTCTGGACCTGTCCATCACTCCACCCCCCACGCCTCCCACCCCGAACTATCTACTTCTCCCCCACCTTCATCCATCTATCACTTTCCCAGCTACCTCCCCCTAACCCCACTCCCCCCCCCCCCCCCCCCCCCATTTATCTCTCAGCCCCGGCCCACAAGCCTCATTCCTGATGAAGGGCTCATGGCCGAAACATCGATTCTCCTGCTCCTTGGAACTGCCTGATCTGCTGCGCTTTTCCAGCACCACACTCTCGACTCTGATCTCCAGCATCTGCCGTCCTCACTTTCTCCTTTTTTCTTACAGTTATATAAGACTTTGGTTTGGCCGCATTTGGAATACTGCGTCCAGTTCTGGTCACCACATTACCAAAAGAATGTGAATGCTTTGAAGAGGGTGCAGTGGAGGTTCACTAGGATGTTGCCTGGTATAGAGAGTGCTAGCTATGAGGAGAGGTTGAGTAGATTAGGATTATTTCCATTGGAAAGAAGGAGGTTGAGGGGGACCTGATTGAGGCTGACAAAATCATGAGAGGTGTAGACAGGGTGGATAACGAGAAGCATTTTCCCAGAGTGGAGGACTCAATTACTCAGGGTCACGAGTTCAAAGTGAGAGAGGAAACGTTTAGGGGAAATATACATGGAAAGTTCTTCACAGAGATTGGTGGGTGCCTGGAATGAGTTGCCAGCGGAGGTGGTAAGGGTGGGGAACATCAGTTAAGGTGTATCTAGACAGATACATGAATGGGCAGGGAGCAGAGGGATACAGATCCTTAGAAAATAGGAGGCAGATTGAGATAGAGGATCTGAATCGGCACAGACTTGGAGGGCTGAAGGGCCTGTTCCTGTGCTGTAATGTTCTTTGTTCTTAACTTGAGAACAAGGATCACTGTCTATAAGAGTGAACTAATTTTTGTAAACATTCCAGAAATTAACCCACATGATGACTCAAACTTCTCCAACATTGCTCATGATAAAGCATCAGTTGTACACAGTATCTGGTTTGCTGAAACCATCCCTGGCAAAAGACATTGTTGATAGAAAGCAACAGAATCAGGTTTTCCAATAAGAGAACAGCGTCAAATGCTACATTTACCACAAAGGTCAAGAAGTGAAGGCAAGGAATTACACACTGATGAGAAATGACCACCAGCCATCAGAGTAGCACACACTGAGCCAGTGTCCTACATCATACAGGTGAGAGTAGCACACACTGAGCCAGTGTCCTACATCATACAGGTGAGAGTAGCACACACTGAGCCAGTGTCCTACATCATACAGGTGAGAGTAGCACACACTGAGCCAGTGTCCTACATCATACAGGTGAGAGTAGCACACACTGAGCCAGTGTCCTACATCATACAGGTGAGAGTAGCACACACTGAGCCAGTGTCCTACATCATACAGGTGAGAGTAGCACACACTGAGCCAGTGTCCTACATCATACAGGTGAGAGTAGCACACACTGAACCAGTGTCCTACATCATACAGGTGACAGTAGCACACACTGAGCCAGTGTCCTACATCATACAGGTGAGAGTAGCACACACTGAGCCAGTGTCCTACATCATACAGGTGAGAGTAGCACACACTGAGCCAGTGTCCTACATCATACAGGTGAGAGTAGCACACACTGAGCCAGTGTCCTACATCATACAGGTGAGAGTAGCACACACTGAACCAGTGTCCTACATCATACAGGTGACAGTAGCACACACTGAGCCAGTGTCCTACATCATACAGGTGAGAGTAGCACACACTGAGCCAGTGTCCTACATCATACAGGTGAGGGGAGCACACACTGAACCAGTGTCCGACATCATACAGGTGAGAGTAGCACACACTGAGCCAGTGTCCTACATCATACAGGTGAGAGTAGCACACACTGAGCACAATACCATCCAGACAAGAGACAATGGAGAGATATGAAGATCAACTCTTGGCAACCAAAGAGAATGTGCCAGGGATGATGTCAATTTATGATTTGCAAATAATATTTTTAAAAGATGTACCTGAGGACAGAACAATAACTGAACCATTTGACATTGATGGTACCTTAGTGGAGAATACCACAACATTGTACAAATCCCTGAATGCACAGTCACCTCAGGAAAAAAACGACAGATGGTGTTCCTACTATACCTAGATCATGATAGATTAAAGTCAACCAGATAAAGAAACAGACACCTGAGGGCGTGCCAAAAGCCACCGAGGAATTGGCATCCTCCAGAACATCTCACCTACTGACATATTGTTTTTTCTTTCCTCTTCTGAGAAAGTTCTAAATCCCCTGTTTATATATTTTTTTACTTCTGCCTAACAGCAGGAGTGCTTATTTCTTCCCCAGCACCCATGTTGTGTGTGTGCTGGTGTAGGATGCAGTGAAGAACAACGAGTGCAGAAATCTTTATTTATATTCCACCACCAGGAAGGAAGGAAGCAGCCGGGTGACCAGTGACACGCAGTACCCTTCACAACAAGAGCAATGCTGAGTGATCAAAAAAGTGAAAATGAGGGCAGGGATTAAATCAAAATAGAGTCGAAGAGAGAAATAAGATTAGGAGCATGTGGCTGAAGTGTAACCAAAAACACAAATGAAGGTCTTTAAGGAAAGCGAAAAGGGAATGCTGATGTCCATTTGAAATTCCACAATCTGCCATGGTGTGATTTGAACCATGCCCCCAATTGGCCAAGAGCTCTGGAATGCTCATCCAGTCACATTATCACTAGCTCATTGCCTTCTCGTATATAAAAGCTGTGTTTTTTCTGGGTCTGACTTCTACTAAAAAAGTGAACTTTGAAAGGGATTTTCCAGCTGAATTTCCATTTTGCCCAGAAATTCTCACTCAGGCCCTGTCTCACTCGGGTGAAGACTCCCTCACACTGATACTGTGCTTCTACCTCAGATGTGTCTCAGTGTGTCCCAATACTCTCCTTAAAGATCAATTTGGACAACTTCACCATGACAGATGACATGCTAACAGGCCTCTCTTCTTGAATGGAGGAGTTATATTTGTGACTTTCCAATCTGATGGAACTCTTCCTGAATTGAGAACACTTTGGAAAATTAACGCCAGCTCATCAACTCGTTTATTAGCAATTCTTTTCAAACCCTAGGATGAAGTTCATCAGGAGTTGGAGGCAGATCCAACCTCCTCAGTACAGTTGCAAAACTGGACTCAATGGGTCTCAGGGGGCACACTCTTCAGTGTTGGAGTCATACCTGACACATAGGAAGATGGTTGTGGTTGTTGGAGGGTCAGTCAGCTCAGCTGCAGGACATCTCTGCAGGAGTTCCTCAGGTTAATGTCCTCTGCCCAACCATCTTCATCTGCTTCATCAACGACCTTCCCTCCATTATAAGGTCAGAAATGGGGATGTTCACTGAAGATTGCACAACGCTTAGCACCATATACCACTCCTCAGATACTGAAGCAGTCAATGTTCAAATGCAACAAGATCTGGACATTATCCAGGCTTGGGCTAACAAGTGGCAAGTAACATTTTTACCAAACAAATGCCAGGCTATGACCATCATCAATAAGGGACAATTTGACTACCGCCCCTTGACTTTCAATAGTGTTAACATCATTGAATCCCCCACTATCACCAGTCTGCAGGTTACCATTGACCAGAAATACAATTGGTCTCTCCCTGTAAACACAATGGCTGCAAGAGCAGGTCAGAGACTAATAATGCTGCAGTGAGGAACTCCCCACCTGACACCCCAAAGCCTGTTCATCATCTAAGGCACAAATCAGGAGTGTGATGGAATACTCCCCACTTGCCTGGATGGGGGCAACTCCAACAACACTCAAGCACCACCGAAGACAAAGCAGTCACTTGATTGGCATCATGTCCACAAACATCCAGTCCCTCCACTGATGCTCAGTAGCAGCAGTGTGTGTACCATCTTCATGATGCACTGCAGAAATTTGCCAAAGATTCTTAGTCATGGCACCTTCCAAACCCATGACCACTTCCATCCAGAAGGACAAGGGCAGCAGATGCATGGGAATACTACCACTTCCTCTGGAAGCCACCCACCATCCTGACTTGGAAATATATTGCCATTCTGTTACTGTTGCTGGGTCAAAATCCTGGATCCCCTCCCTAAAGGCATTGTGGATCTACCTACAGCACATGGACTGCAGCAGTTCAAGAAGGCAGCTCACCCCCACCTTCTCAAGGGGGCAACTAGGGATGGGCTCAGACAATGACACCCACATCCCACAAATGAATAAAAAAAGGAAGTAATATATTGTTCATTTCATCCACCATTTTCTTATGATCTACTAATAATATCTCATTCTAATGTCTACCAACATTCACTTTACTTACTCTTTTCATGATGAAATGCCTGTAGAAAATCTTACAAACAGATTTTTACATTCCTAGCTTCCTCTCATTGATTCCTTCCTCCTTTAGTCTTTATCTGCCATACTTTATATTCTGATCACTTATCTGATCTGTTGCTCATCTTCACACTGTTATTTACTTATGCCCTATTTTTGGTATTTTCCCTAAGTCCTCTAATTACCACAGAGAATTTATCCTGTTATAGTAGGAATAGGAAGATAGAGCCACTGAGGAGCTGGTTCATGGGTGAAGGATTCACATTTTTGGATCATTGGGATCTCTCCTGGGGTAGAGATGACCTGTAGAAGCAGGATGAGTTCCACCTGGATTGGAAGGTGACTAACACACTGACAGGAAGATTTGCTAGTGCTACTTGGGAGGCTTTAAACCAGGAAATTGGGGATGGGGAGAACCCAAGAGATAGGAAGAAAAGAGAAAAGTCTGAGGCTGATGAATAGATAAGGGAAACGAGTTAAATAGACGAAGCAGACAAGAGGCCTGACAGGGAAAGCAGATGAACTCAGGGCTGGTTAGAAACATAAGACGGGGATATCATAGAGATTACAGAGACGTGGCTCAGGGATGGACAGAACTGGCAGCTTAATGTTCCAGGGTTTAGGAAAGGGGGAGCAGGACAGGATGGAGGGAGTGATGTATTTGGTTCGGGATACTGTTACCGCTGTACTTCGGGATGATATTCCTGGGAGATTGTCCAATTAATTTATATGGGTGGAACTGAGAAATAAGAAAATTATAACCACCTTGTTGGGCTTGTCTTACAGGCCCAGAGAGTCAAGGGGTAATTGGAGAAGTCAATATGTAAAAAGATCTCAGATATCAGCAGAAAAGTCGGATTGCACTGGTAGAGGATTTTAATTTTCCAAACATTAACGGGGACTGTCAAAATGTTAAGGGCTTGGATGGGAGCAATTTGTTAAGTGTGTACAAGAGAACTTTCTTATTCAATAAAAACCGAAATAACTGCAGATGTTGTAAATCAGAAACAAAAACAAAAATTGCTAGAAAAGCTCAGCAGATTTGGCAGCATCTGTGGAGACAAATCAGAGTTAGTTTTTCAGTTGAGTGACCCTTCCTCAGAATGTTTGCTCTGATTTCTCTCCGCAGATGCTGCCAGACCTGCTGAGCTTCTCCAGCAATTTCTGTTTTTGTTTTTTATTTATTATGTGAATATACCCAGTAACCTTCTGTTGGGAAAATGCAGAGTACGTGACCGAGGTTCAGTGGCAGAGCACTTTGGGGCCAGTGATCATAATTCCATTAGTTTTAATGTAGTTATGGAAAAGGATAGAACTGAATAAAATGTTAAAGCTCTGAATTGGAGTAAGACCAATTTGAATTGAATTGAATTGAATTCATTGTCCTGTGTACCGAGGCACAGTGAAAAGTTTTGTCTTGTGAGCAACACAGGCAGATCACAGAGTTAAGTAGCATCGATAGTAAATAATAGGTAAACAGCGGCAAAAACAAAACGCAGGTACAGGTGAATGTTAAGAGTTTGTGAATACATTCAGTTTTGAACCAACAGTTGGGTAGAAACTGTTTTGAAACTGAACTGGTGCATGTGCTTCTGTACCTTCTCCCTGATGGTAGAGGTTGTAGAAAAACATTGCCAGGGTGGGATGGATCTTTGAGAATGCTGGTGGCCTTTCCTTGACAGTGGGCCTGGTAGATGGATTCTGTAGATGGGAGGTTGGGTTTGTGATTGTTCGGGCCGAGTTCACCACTCTCTGTAACCATCTCCGATCCTGAATGGTACAGTTGCCATACCAGATAGTGATACATCCAGACAGAATGCTCTCGATGGCACACCTATAAAAGTTGGCAAGGGTATTTACCATCATGCCAAATTTCCTCAGCTGTCTGAAAGAGATGTTGTTGGGCCTTTGTAACCAGTGTGTCCACATGAAGAGTCCAAGAAAGCCTGTTGTAGATGACCACTCCCAGGAGCTTGACACTTACCACTCGTTCCACCTCTGTGCTGTTAATGTGGAGGGGACATGAGTAACGTCCCGCCGAAAGTCAATAATTAGTTCCTTGGTTTTGTCGGCATTGAGAGCTAGGTTGTTCTCAGTGCACCATTTTTCCAGGTCTTCCACCTCCCGTCTATAGTCTATTTCAACGCCATCTGAGATTCGACCAACTTTGATGATGTCATCAGTGTACAGTTGATTGGGGGAGGTTATTCGCAGATATGGGGATGGTTGGGAAATGGGAGGCCTTCAAAAATGTGATAATGAGAGTTCAGAGGCACTATGTTTCTGTTAGTATGAAGGTTGGTAGGTGTAGGGAATGCTGGATGACGAGAGAAATTGAGGCTCTGATCAAGAAAAGAATGAAGCATGTCAGGTATAGACAGCAGATCCTGAAGAGTATACAGGCAGTAGAAGGGAAGTCAGGAGGGCAAAAAGGAGATATGAGACAGCTTTGGCAAATAAAGTTAAACAGAACCCAAAGCAATTCTATAAGCATGTTAAGGGCAAAAGAGTAACTAGGGAGAGAACGGCGCCCCTTAAAGATCAACATGGCCATCTATGTGTGGAACCACAAGAGATGGATGACATACTAAATTAATATTTTGTGTAAGTATTTACTGTGGAGAAGGATATGGAAGCTTAGGGAACTTGAGGAAATAAATAGTGATGCCTTGAAAAGAGGAGATGTAGGAATCTTAAAATACATAAAGGAAAACAAATCCCCAGAATCTGATCAGAAGTTTCCCAGAACTCTGTGGGAAGCTAGGGAAGTGACTGCTGGGCCCCTTGCTGAGATATTTGTATCATCAATAGTCACAGGTTAAGTGCCAGAAGGTTGGCTAACGTGGTGCCACTGTTTAAGAAAGGTGGCAAGGAAAAGCCAGTGAACAATTGGCCAATGAGTCTGACATCAGTGGTGGATAAGTTGTTGGAGGCAATCCTGAGGGACAGGATTGACATGTATTTGGAAAAGTAAGGACTGATTAGGGAAAGTCAACATGGCTTTCTGCATGGGAAATAGTGTCTCACAAACTTGATTAAGTTTTTTTGAAGTGGCAAAGCAACTTGAGGGCTGAGCAGTATGCAGACTGTAGGAAAGCATTTGACAAGGTCCAGCGTGATAGGCTGATTAACAAGATTAGATCACTTAGAATCAAGGGAAACTAGCCAATTAGATGCAAAGTTGGCTTGAAGGTAGGAGACAGACGGTGGTAGTTGAGTGTTGTTTTTTCACTGGAGACATGAGACCAGCGGTTGTCACAAAGATCAGTTCTAGGTCCACTGCTTTTTATCATTTATATAAATGATTAGGATGTGAATATAGGAGGTTAGTAAGAATATATATGGTTAGTAAGTTTGCAGATGATACCAAAATAGTTGGTGTGATGGAGAGTGAAGAAGATGCTCAAAGTACAATAGGATGCTGATCAGATGGGTCAAGGAGTGGCAGATGAAGTTTAGTTTAAATAAATGTCAGGTATTACATTTTGGTAAGGCAAACCAGGGCAGGTTAATGGTCCTGGAGTGTGTTGCCAAACAAAAGGATCTGGGGGTGCAGGTGGATAGTTCCTTGAAAGTGGCATTGCAGGAGGACAAGAAGGCATTTGGTAAAAACAATGACTGCAGATGCTGGAAACTAGATTCTGGATTAGTGGTGCTGGAAGAGCACAGCAGTTCAGGCAGCATCCAAGGAGCAGCAAAATTGACATTTTGGGCAAAAGCCCTTCATCAGGAATAAAGGCAGAGAGCCAGAAGCGTGGAGAGATAAGCTAGAGGAGGGTGGGGGTGAGAGAAAGTAGCATAGAGTACAATAAGTGAGTGGGGGAGGGGATGATGGTGATAGGTCAGGGAGGAGAGGGTGGAGTGGATAGGTTGGAAAAGGAGATAGGCAGTAGGACAAGTCCGGACAAGTCATGGGGACAGTGCTGAGCGGGAAGTTAGGAACTAGTGTGAGGTGGGGGAAGGGAAAATGAGGAAACTGTGGACTTCAACAGTGACCAAAAGAGAAAATGCTGGAAAATCTCAGCAGGTCTGTCAGCATCTGTAAAGAGAGAAAAGAGCTGATGTTTCGAGTCTAACTGACCCTTTGTTAGCTCTTTTCTCTCCATCCAGACACTGCCAGACCTGCTGAGATTTTCTAGCACTTTCTCTTGTGGTTTCAGATTCCAGCATCTGCAGTAATTTGCTTTTATTTAGAACACTGGTGACAATACTGCTTACAATTCTAATTGCCTTTCTATAGGAAGGATGTTGTTAAACTTGAGAGGGTGCAGAAAAGATATACATGTATGTTGCAAGAACTGGAGGGTTTGTTACATGGAGAGGCTGAATAGACTGAAACTTTTTCCCTGGAGTGTTGGAGGTTGAGGGGTGACATTATAGAGGTTAGCAAGTTTTGAGAAGATTATAGAGGTTCATAAAATCATGAGGGGTGAAAAGCCAAAGTTTTTCCTAACGTGGGGAAAGTCCAAAGGTGAGTGGGGAAAGAAAGGACTGAGAGGTAACCTTTTCAAGCAGAATATGATGCGTGTATGGAATGACTTGCCAGAGAAAGTAGCGGAGGCTGGTACAATTACAATATTTAAAAGGCAAATGGATGGGAATATGAATAGGAAGGGTTTAGAGGGATATGGGCCAAGTGCTAGCAAGTGCACCACCTCTTTCTTAAGTCTCTGGATGAGCAATAAATGCTGGCCCAGTTAGTGCTGCCGAGACCAGGCATCCCACAGTTGAAAGAAAAAGGGACGAGGTTAAATTGGGATGTCTAGTTTGGGTGGACAAGATGTATCGAATGCTTTGTTTCTGGGCTCCATGACTCTATGGTGTGACTGTATCCTTAACAACAATTGAGATTTATTAAATATATCATCTTACTTGCATGACATTGTAATCTTTTGCTATAAATTCTGCATCTTATGGTCCTACTACCGATGAAGGAGCAGCGCTCCAAAAGCTAGTGTGTTTCCAATTAAACCTGTTGGACTATAAGCTGGTGTCATGTGATTGTAACATTGTACACCCCAGACCAACACCAGCTCCACTCTGACCCCACCCTTCCCCAGGCCCCGCCCACACACTCCGCCCCGTCCACGACATAGGCCCCGCCCACAGGCCCCGCCCCGTCCACGACATAGACTCCGCCCCATCCCAGTGCCTCGCTCCCAGCCCCGTGCCCGTGCCCCATTCCCAGTCCCCGCCGCCTCCCCAGGTCCCGCCTACAGATACCGCCCCCTCCCGTGTCCCGCCCCTTCCACTGCCCCCGCCCCAGGCCCCGCCCCCGCACCCAGGCCCCGACCCCGCGCCCAGGCCCCGCCCCGCGCCCCCTGCTCCCTCCCCCTCCCCCAGGACCCGCCCCCGCGACCTACCCCCAGGCCCCGCCCCGCACCGCACCGCACCGCCTTCTCCCTCCCCCAGGCCCCGCCCCGCCCACCCCAGGCCCCGCCCCCGCAGCCCCTGTTCCCCAAGCCCCGCCCCCTCCCCCAGGCCCCGCCCCCGCGCCCAGCCACGCCCCCGCGGTCCCCTCCCCCAGGCCCCGCCCCCGCGCCCCCGGCCCCTCCCCCAGGCCCCGCCCCCTGTACCCTCCCCCAGCCCCGCCCCATCCCCCAGGCCCCGCCCCCCGCGCCCCATGTCCCCTCCCCCAGGCCCCGCCCCCGCGCCCCCTGTCCCCTCCCCCAGCCCCGCCCCCGCCCCCGCGCCCCCTGTCCCCTCCCCCAGGCCCCGCCCCGCGCCCCCTGTCCCCTCCCCTCCCCCAGGCCCCGCCCCCGCGCCCCCTGTCCCCTCCCCCAGGCCCCGCCCCCGCGCCCCCTGTCCCCGCCCCCAGGCCCCGCCCTCTCTCTCACACTCTCCGCTGTCTCCTGATGGCGATCCGGCTCATCTTCTCGGTGTCTCTCGGCCTCTGGTTCCTGGCAATCGGCCCGAACCCGGGGACCGCGGTCCTGGACCCCGGCCTGAGCTGGAAGAACCTGTCGTGCTCTGCCTGCTGGGGCCTCTTCACCGGCCTGGACCTGGCGCTGAAGGTAGGCCCGGGGACGGGGACGGGGACGGGGACGGGGACGGGGACGGGGACGGGGACACTGGGGGGACACCGCCTCCACCCCGCCCCCCCAACCCATTCCCTCCCTCTCTCTCCCCCCCCCCCCTCTCTCTCTCCCCCCCCCCTCCCTCTCTCCCCCCCCCCCTCCCTCTCTCCCCCCCCCCCCTCCCTCTCTCCCCCCCCCCCTCCCTCTCTCCCCCCCCCCTCCCTCTCTCCCCCCCCCCTCCCTCTCTCCCCCCCCCCCTCCCTCTCTCCCCCCCCCCCCCTCCCTCTCTCCCCCCCCCCCCTCCCTCTCTCCCCCCCC